>NC_059192.1:93464529-93619529 GCF_020615455.1 Coregonus clupeaformis
AATGAATGGGGCCATGTATCGTGAGATTTTGTGTGAAAACCTCCTTCCATCAGCAAGGGCATTGAAGATGAAACGTGGCTGGGTCTTTCAGCATGACAATGATCCCAAACACACCGCCCGGGCAACGAAGGAGTGGCTTCGTAAGAAGCATTTCAAGGTCCTGGAGTGGCCTAGCCAGTCTCCAGATCTCAACCCCATAGAAAATATTTGGAGGGAGTTGAAAGTCCGTGTTGCCCAGCGACAGCCCCAAAACATCACTGCTCTAGAGGAGATATGCATGGAGGAATGGGCCAAAATACCAGCAACAGTGTGTGAAAACCTTGTGAAGACTTACAGAAAACATTTGACCTGTGTCATTGCCAACAAAGGGTATATAACAAAGTATTGAGAAACTTTTGTTATTGACCAAATACTTATTTTCCACCATAATTTGCAAATAAATTCATAAAAAATCCTACAATGTGATTTTCGGGATTTTTTTTCCTCATTTTGTCAGTCATAGTTGACGTGTACCTATGATGAAAATTACAGGCCTCTCTCATCTTTTTAAGTGGGAGAACTTGCACAATTGGTGGCTGACTAAATACTTTTTTCCCCCACTGTATGTAAATAAGGTATCTGTTTTTTATTTTTAATACATTTGCTAAAATTTCTAAAAACCTGTTTTCACTTTGTCTTTATGGGATATTGTATGTAGATTGATGAGGAAAAATTATAATTTAATCAATTTTAGAATAAGGCTGTAACGTAACAAAATGTGGAAAAAGGGAAGGGGTCCGAATACTTTCCGAATGCACTGTATGTGTATGTCTGTGTGTGTCCTCTTACCTCTGGTCCTCTGACTGTGATCAGGCTGGCCCCCACTTCCCCCACCAGGCAGCGGACCAGCAGGGTCTTTCCGACCCCCGGGGGCCCAGCCAGGAGCACTCCTCTGGGGCAGGACAGACCCAGGGAGCCCAGGGTAGCAGGGTACTGCAGGGGCAGGCGCAACATCTCTCTCAGACACGCTGACACCTGGAATCACAGACAATAAAGACATGATTAGACAGAGACTAAAGGGTATTTCTGTCCTTCATCTACAGTGACTTCCTCCACTCGTCTCCTCTCCTCCAACTGCATTGACTAACTAAAGACTTCAGGAGAAGAGAAAATAGATTCTCAAGAGGCATCCTAGAGTCCATATTGCTTTCACCTACTGAGTCACATCAGAGTGAACGATGTGACAATTGAAATTGACTATTGAGGAGGAGAGGAGAAGAGGACGCCACTGTAGACTATTGAGACGCAGCCTCATCCTGGGTCCTCACCTCGTCCAGTCCTCCCAGTAGGACCCGGGGCTGCTCCTGTAGCTGTCCTCTGTAGTGCCTGAGGGTCCTCGTCCCCGTTATTTCCACCCCCGTCTTAGATGTAACCAAACCAGCCATGGTGGACTCTGGGTTCAGGCTCTCGATGACGATCAGTTTAATGTCCGTGTCATAGTCACCCACATCTATCACATGATTCTGGTGGACATACGTTCCTTTCAGCATGTCCTTCACAAGTTCATGGATGAAACTGGGAGGAGTGGTTTTCCGGAACTCCAAACTCTGAACCACCACTGATACTCTGATGCCTTTCAGCTTGGAGCAGGAGACTGGGGTGAGGCTGGGGTTAGGACTTTGACATGGGCTGGGGGGAAGTGGGCTAGAGCTGGGGCTAGGGTTAGGGCTGGGGGTTAGGGGTAGGCTGAGGGTGAGGTGTGTGGGTGTAGCTTTGTTTAAGATAAGATTTGGAGAGCAACATTTCATGTCTATCTGTATGAATCCGTCAGCTAGGTCAGGCCTGGGCCAGGCAGTACAGAGACAGGATCCTCCAGACAGAGCCACCAGAACAGGAGAGCCCAGCGCCAACCCCAGGGAGGACATCAGCCCTGGGCCCAGTCTGACCCTCTGGGTGCCCCTGTCAGCTGGGTCCATCGGCAGCACTCTCAGAGACACCTCCTCTTCCATCACCGTCACAGCTGGAGATGGAGAGAAGACACAGGCTTGTCTGTGGGAGGAAAAGATTGAGAGACATGGATATGGGGTTTATTCATCAAGAACTCTCTCACTAAAATACAGACACTAACTGACAGACACAGACACGCACACACACAATCACATGTACTTTTTTTTATCAGCTTAAAATAAATAACTTTGTTTATTTTCTTGTTTATGAGATACAGATAAGTTATGTTGCATCATATGTTATTGCTTTTTTGTTGTTTGGTTTAGTTTTAATATAATCTTTCAATAATTAATAACATTCATGACGTGAGAATATTTTTTGAAATACACATTGCATACTAGAATGCAGACATTTCAAACATAAATACTGACATTTGTTGGTCATTAGAGATAATCACCTGAACTTTTCATACATTTAGACATTTTAGATGGCAGACCACTACTGATAAAACAGTTCTGCTTGTAAACAGTTGTTAATTACATTTTTATTTAATGATGCTCATTTAGGGCTTTTTTGTGGTCCCCTTTTCCTGAGGGGAAGAGACAGGACATTTCGTACCACTCTTTGATGGATGGGTACCTTCGATGGAGCTGGAGGTGTCTGGGGGCAGAGGAGGGTAGCCACTAGGGAGGTGGGAGGCGGCCGGAGTACTGGCAAGGTTTGGTGGATCGTCATCATGAGCCTCCATTTGAGTGGACCAGACTGCTGCAGGACCTGTGTCATCAGGGAGGGAAGAGTCTTGGGATGGCTCTTCACTGGCAGACTCGAAACTGTCATCGTTCTCCTCGTCATTCCTGCTCTCTGGTGTGCTGTCAGACCGACTGCAAGACTGGCTGTAGGTGTGGTTGTTGCTCTCGGGTTTGTGATGCTTCTCCTCTTCACCTCTCTGCTCCCTTGTCCTCCTCTTCCTCACCTCTCTGCTGCTCATGTTGTTTGGGGATGTGCTGTGGGATATGGGGCTCTTCAGGCTCATCTGCTGGCTGTGTTGGTTGTTGCGCTTCAGGTTCTGCTCCCATTCCACCGTTCTTTGCTCTGTTGTTGTAGGCTTGTGGACAGTTGAAGTAGGTGTGCCCATCACCTTGCTTTCACTCGTGCACTCTCTGGACTTGTGAACTCACTGCATCTCCAGCACGTAACAGTCTTGCAATCCTTCACCTGGTGGTCCATGGCATTACAGACATAGCAGCGGGTGGTCTGTCCTGGGTAGAAGATTCTGCCACTGTGTGGCCCCAGCATGATGTTGTTGGGGATCGTGAAAGCTTCATCATCAGTTCCTCTCTTGGTCCGGACCTTGTACCTGCTTAGGCCATAGCATATCCCATTGTCGTCTACTGGTTTCATGGCAGGCTGAAGGAGAGTGCAGTAGCGTTGCAGATACAACTCTTATGTCATGTCCAGAACTTCAACGTTATAGTCTTCTCGTCCACGTTGGATGGGGACTCCACTTCCCAGTCACTCCATTTCTGCTCATGTGCATTTGAGTTGCGCCGATTTGGGAGGGTTATGTAGGAATAGACGTCTGCAGCAGTGATCTACAGGGATTCGAACTATAGGTTTTCAGCCACATACTCTCTACAGTACTAGGCACCTCTCCTTCCCCAACGAAGCGCACCCTGACCCAAAATTGGGAGCCATGATGGAAACTTTGCTAAGTTGTGAAATCACCTTTACCATCACCAAAACAGTTTAGCAACCATATCCCAGCCTGCTAGCTACCTATGCTTTCTGGTTACAGTGGCTAGCTAGCGACGGATAGCTGGCTGACTTCTATAGCTAACAACACCATAAAGAACACACACATAAAGACACAGTAGCTAGTTAGCTATAGCCACTTACCAATATGAGTACTATACGTTCTTCTTCAACCACGTTTGTTTCACTCTTATTTTCTTATTTCACTAGACGAATAGTTTGACAGCAAGCTAGACGCGATCATGCTGCAGTTCCATGTTTACAGCAGACATGTGTGTCGAAAATGAGATGGCCAACAGTAAGCGTTCCCTTGGTCGATTTGGGGGGGTTATCTGATAAGGGATTATAATTCAGATATCATTTTACATTGTAGTTTGATTAGAATGGAAATACTAGAATATTTGCTCGAGAGTTGATAAATAACTTTCAAGTGATGAAACATCTTGGAAGCATATGCACAGAAGTTTCCGCCTCTTTAAAACCCTGGTTTTTATCACAGTCGCTCAGCTACATAAACCTATCATTCAAAACATGTATCACTGGCGTCATCTTGTGTACAACAATATGCAAACAACTTCTGTGCAACATTACATTATTGATGGGGATATAGCTAGTTAATGAAAAAAACATGTTGTGGAGTGATTTTGATTACAGAAAGTCCTTAGAGCATTCTCCATTAATGTCACCAAATCTCAATGAAAGTAAGCCTGCAGCGGTATTATTGTGGTTATGAGAGACTCGCATAATCTGTATTTATAGTCAATGATATATGCAGCGTTGATTTTATAGTCAGAACTAGGAAACTCGGAAATGTATGACTTGCTAACTGGTTGTAGTTATACACGTGCCGCGTTCAACCAATTAGCAAGTCTGACATGTTTGAGTTTCCTAGTTCCGACTGGCATATGAACGCGGCAATAAACCTACGATAACGAAACTTCCCTTCGTGCGGCCGCCAAATGAAAAAGTGAAGGTCGTTCCGACCAAACAAAGTTCCCTACTGTATGTTATAACTTATAAAACCTGCAACAGGAACTGATTTCCTGCGGAGACGAAAACGACCAGAAGGTTTGTGAGAAATCTTTTTGTATCTACCCTAATAAAAAAACTTCTCTTGAACTTTTCTGTTCATTCCTGCAGGAATGAATGGAAGCAACAGGCATGTCAAATATGGATGCAACAGTCATGCATGGAAAAAATGTACAGCTACAGGTTGTTGTAATAGAGACTTGTGTCCCAGTTTTCCACCCCGTCTGAATTGTACTCCAATGGTGCAACAGCAGCAGAGAGAGTGAGTGTATGAATGAATTAGAGAGAGGCTGTGTGTGTGTCCTTTGAGCTGCTGCTGCCCTCTGCTCTGCTAACCCACAACATGGCATGTGGATATAATCCCTCTTTCTCTCTGCCCCAGTTTCTGCATGTAGATCTACTGTCTGCCTGCCTGTCTCCAGCCTCTACCCCTACCCTACCCTTTCTGTTCCTGTCCCTACTCCTACCCAACCCCCTCCCCTGTTCCATGCTCCAGCCCAGCAGTCAGGAGTGTTCTTGTCATAACCACACAGTCATATTTCCAGATCTCGCGTAACTTTGTTTAGTGTGTATCCAGCCCTGTGTCCTGTCCTGCACAGCTGAAATGTCACACTGCCGTCGCTAGGCCCAGCAGCTGAAAAGAAAGTGTGTGTGTGTTCAGGACTTTCCGGGGGCAGTTAAGATAACTGGCCCGTCTGAAGAAGCAGCAAGCAGACGTAGTGTTAAAAGACGTCCCCACCTGTAACACACACACACCTGTTTGTGTCTCTAGGAGCTGTTGACTAGAGCTACAGGTACAGGCCAGTCCTTGAGCAGCAGTAGCCATGTCCTCTCTGCTGCGCTGTGTCTCCTGCTGCGGCTCCACTGTCACCTTGCTCCAGCAAGGTGTTCGCCACCACACACCTGGCCGACGGGCCTTCAGGACCTTCCCACAGCTCTGGAACTGTGAGCCTGCTAAAGGTAGGACACACATAGAACACACACACACACAACTAGAACTCCTTAACAAACACAACAACTCCTTAACACTCTATCTTGTTATAATTGTCTTATCTGTATTTTTGCCACAGTAGGCAGTCTAGGCCTGGCTGCTTGTAGTTTTATAGCTTCCCCTCTCTGTCCTACTAAAGGCATTAGGAAACTAAACAGCAGTTCAGTTAAGGACATTTTCTCCCCTGGCTGGAGCAGTGGAAAAACACCCACAGAGAAGCGACGGTTGTGTTTGGAATAGGGGTTGTTAGGGAAGTTGTTGAAATAGGAAACAATAGGACAGTGAATCAACTCAGCTAACGTTTCAGTGGGATGCTAACCTGACCGTGGCTAACTCCACTTTCTAGTGCTAACTTGCAAAGAGAACATGTAAGAGAGGTCAGTTAAAGGTGAAATGTGGATTCCGCTGTTCCGTGGCGTTTCTACTTTTTTATAAACACTACCCTGTGTTGTCACTGACTGAGGTAGCGGTGCTGGTGTGTGTTGTGTGTTTGTGGGAGTTTTGTGTGTTACTGGGGGGTTTTGCGGAGCAGGGTTTGGGTCTGTGTCTGAGAGTGTGTGTGAGAGACAGAGCAGGCCTCGTCGTGGTGTGGGTACTGGCTCGCAGCCAACCAGCTGCTAATAATGTCTCTGTGCTGGGGAGGTCACCACACCGTGTAAGGACTGATATGTGAAACCTGACTCTCCACCGGCCTCTCAGGCCCAGCTCACTTTCCGCTGCAGAACTACACTGTCTTGTAGTCTAACTTACACACACTACAGTAGTAGTCACTACCGCCTAGTACACTACAGCCTGCCTCACTCCCTGCCTCTTCCACAGTCTCATCTGCAGCCTATTTTACCCTGAACCCGTCAGTCTCTCCCAGATTCTCACCTAGTCTTGATAATGACAAACAGCAATGTTTTCTGAAATCAGAATTGGGTTACTCTTCATGGTGTTAATGGTAATGCTATACTCATGTCTCCCACTCATGTATCTGTACAGGTGTGTGTGTGTGCTCACTGATTCAGTGTGTGTAAATCACGCCCATTGTTTTTCCCCGTGGTGCGTTGTACCTTGTGTGGTTGTCCTCAAGTATTTGTTATAATGAGCTTGTGTGTGTGTCCATACAGGACGGCTGTATAAGGACCTGGTGGTAGGAGTTCCTAAGGAGATCTTTAAGAATGAGCGTCGTGTGGCTGTGTCCC
Source organism: Coregonus clupeaformis (assembly GCF_020615455.1). Lineage (NCBI taxonomy): Eukaryota > Metazoa > Chordata > Actinopteri > Salmoniformes > Salmonidae > Coregonus > Coregonus clupeaformis. The sequence goes on from NC_059192.1 coordinate 93,471,415, forward strand.
CTGCGGGGGTGGAGCTGCTCGTCAAACAGGGCTTCAACGTCCAGGTGGAGTCTGGAGCAGGAGACCATGCTAAGTTCTCTGACCAAATGTACATAAACGCTGGAGCCTCCATCACAGACACTAACGGGGCCTTCGGATCCGACCTGGTCCTCAAGGTCAGTACTGGGCTATGGAACTCAAACTAAACTTAAACTCAGTGTGGTCAATACTGGGCTGGGAGTATATTTAAACCCAGGGCCGCAGAGTTACATCTTTGAGAGGATCGGCCTGAGCAAAGCTTTGTGCAGAATCATGGATCTACAGATCATCTTGCATTCCATTAACTACTCATCATGAGATCCAGATAAGTTATACCACACAGCTCCTAGCTCAGGCAGATCCCCTCAAACCTTCTGTTAGACAACAAAATGTGTTATGATCTATTGAGGGCCAGATCCTAACTTCAGATAGACACATGTTGAAATGGAACTTTATTGTAAACCATACTTCACACTTATAGTATGTCAATGGGAGTTTTGCACAACAAATTGAGTGAGGAATGACTTTTGCCCTGCCAATGTGTTAGGTGTAGTATAGCACTGGTGAAACCAGGTAAAGTCTTGCTGGTAGTTTGAGCTAGTAGAGGAAACAGAGCAAAATATAGCATTTCTATTTCTTAGACATTGTTGGCCATCCTACAGCCCTCGGTAACCTCTGACCCATCTTCTCTCTTGACCTTTCTCTTCAGGTGAGAGCTCCAGTGTTGAACGAGGCTACTGGGAAGCATGAGTCAGAGATGCTGAAGCCTAAGTCCACCCTGGTGAGTTTCATCTACCCAGCCCAGAACCCTGAGCTCATGGAGAAGCTGGCCCAGAGTCAGACCACCGTGTTGGCCATGGATCAAGTCCCCCGCGTCACCATCGCACAGGGCTACGATGCACTCAGCTCCATGGCTAACATTGCAGGGTAAGGGGAGACATGCACAGAGACATGGATGCAGGCACGCAGACATGCAAGACACCCACGCATGCACAAATGCATACATACATACACACACACACACACACACACACACACACACAGTAACGTATATGTCTTAGCTTGTTGAACGTGTTCATAGAACTGTGTGTGTCCTGCAGGTACAAGGCAGTTGTTCTGGCTGCTAACCACTTTGGCAGATTCTTCACTGGTCAGATCACAGCAGCAGGGAAAGTCCCCCCAGCCAAGGTAAGTCCTTCTATAGCAGTTATATCAACTAGATCAATGTGAATGTACCTGTCAAAACTGAACAACTGTGACATCTCAGAGCATGAACTATATTATAGCATTTTGACTAACCTGTCAAAACTGAAAATCTGGACTGCACTGCAGAGTCCGTGTGATCAATATAACGTTGCTGTATCTCTGACCGCTATCTTGTTAACACTTCCAGGTCCTGGTCATCGGAGGTGGAGTGGCTGGTTTGGCTGCAGCTGGAGCTGCGAAGTCTATGGGAGCTATCGTCAGAGGCTTCGATACCAGGTGAGCTACAGTCAGACTTTAATACCAGGTGAGTTGCAGTCAGAAGCTTTAATACCAGGTGAGTTGCAGTCAGAAGCTTTAATAACAGGTGAGTTGCAGTCAGAAGCTTTAATACCAGGTCAGCTACAGTACCAGATGAGCTGTAGTTAGTCTTCGATACCAGGTACAGTATTGATGATGGTGATGTTCTACGATGTTTTGTATCCACTCTCAGACCAGCAGCTCTGGAACAGTTTAAGTCGTTCGGGGCGGAGCCTTTGGAGGTGCACATTAAGGAGTCCGGGGACGGTCTTGGAGGTTACGCCAAGGAGATGTCCCCAGAGTTCATTGCAGCTGAGATGGAGCTGTTTGCCAAGCAGTGTAAAGATGTGGACATCCTCATCAGTACTGCTCTCATCCCAGGTGAACATTCATTCATTCATTCAGTATCTCATTCATTAATTCATACTCTGTCTGCTTGTTCTCTCTTTCTGTTTCTCTCCTACGTCTCTCCATCCCTTCTCTATCACCATCAATATCATTCCACTCTTTCTATCCTAATCATTTCCCTTTCTATAATGATCCGTGACCATGCCCTCTCTGTCTGTAGGTAAGCGAGCTCCCATCCTGATCAAGACAGAGATGGTGGAGTCTATGAAGGATGGCTCTGTGGTGGTGGATCTGGCTGCTGAGGCTGGAGGAAACATTGAGACTACCAAGCCTGGAGAGCTGCACGTACACAAGGTGAGGAGACCAGCTCAGTTCTGGAAGAATAATACTGTACCTAGTGTGTGTATAGTTGGAGTTTGTGTGTGTAACTGAGAGCTGTGTGTGTTTCTCCTCAGGGTGTGACACACATCGGCTTCACAGACCTGCCCAGCCGTATGCCCACCCAGGCCAGCACCCTGTACTCCAACAATGTGCTCAAACTGCTCAAGGCCATCAGGTAGAGAGACGGGTGGACGGGTGGATGGATGGGTGGATGGGTGGGTGGATAGATAGACAATTTATTATGCTACTAGACATGGACAGGGACAGTAGTTTTCCCTAGGACCAATCACATTATCTGACCAGGAAAAACACCTGTCCTTTGTTATAGCCTCACATACACTGAGTTGTTCCTGGTCAAGTCTAAAAGGATTGGAGTTTGATAAAGGTGGTACAGTATATAAATGTGATATATTAATGTATGATTCTCATTCTGAATATCACCATCAGCCCAGACAAAGACTACTTCCATTTTGAGCCCAAAGAAGAGTTTGACCACGGGACACTGGACCACGTCATCAGAGGAACCATGGTCATGCAGGTATGTAGTATGTGTCTCTACTGAATACTGTATGTAGTATATGTCTGTTAATTTTGGTACTCATTTTTTATTTATTTAGTCTAGTCTTAGTCATTTGGACTAAAATATAATTAAGTCACATTTTTGTCATTTGAATAATGATTTAGTCTAGTTATTGTCAAAATGACGAAAACAGTGGGCCATTTTAGTCAACTAAATGCCCTTTCAATTGAGTCACATTTTAGTCACATCACATTTGTATTGCCTCATTAACCTATAGTAAACATACATCACTGACTTCCATGTGCACAAACATGCATAACCTTGTCCTACCAACAGATTGCTCTGCATAACATCCTATCGCATGATTATTTTCCCAACAGCCAGATTGGCAGAAGAACACATTACTCTGCAGCAGATGATAAATCACACTCTTTGACATACTGTAGCTGTATTGGAAAAGTTCTGTCAGAAGTAGTAACTAACTAACTAGCATTATCAGTCTGTTATTACCTGAGTGTATATATTGTGAGGACTCTCTTTCAGATGTCTCTTGAGGTTGGCAGTAATTTTTGCCCATCAACTTGTGGGTGCAAACGCTGTCTTCTCCCGTGGAAACGTTGGATTCGGTTTTGTTTTAATCGACACAATAAGTAAAGTGTCTCCAAAGTAGGTGAATCAGTCACACTGACACTGAAGAAAGCAGGGAGGTTTAAACGTGATATTTCACTCCAAAATCAAAGTTTGTCAGATCTTATCTGTTGAATGAGTCAAAGAGTCCACGTCCCATCATGCTCAGACTTTCTCTGCCTCCCAGATGGCACCCTATGGGCCCTGGTCAAAAGTAGTTCACTATATAGGGAATAGGGTGCCATTTGGGACGCAGGCTGTGAATTCTGAGTGAAGCGTCACCATGACCCATAAGCCACCCTGCTATGGTTTATCAGAGCTGGAACCCAGCTGGCTGCACATAGCACAGCTTACGTGAGAAACAGGAATGCTTGTTATGAAATATATTTTTTAAATGCACTTTTCCAGGAATGTCTTGATTTGACAGTTTTGACACTTTGACAGTGTTTATGGCAGACTAGAGGCAGAGAAAGCACGAGGCGTATCACCTTACCACGTATTAAACAAAGAATTATTCATGCTATTTAAATGTGGATTTTTCTCGGTTGCTATGTTCCATCGTTATATCCCCGTGGTTGTTACTCAGGTTCCTTAGGTAGACAGATAAAATACACCTAAACTGGCACATGATCGGTCAGTGTCTTATTTTCAACCTTGCATGCCATAGAAACTCACTTTAAAAAAAAAGAAAATATTCCAATTAAATCCATGACATGATCCCTCCATTTCTAACAATAACCTCAATTGCTCACGTGTTTCTCAATGTGTGTATTCCTCTACTGTTGTGGATTTGACATTTTGTGTATTTCTCATCTTGTGTGTTTTCTTATATAGTGTATCTCTCACATTGTGTTTGTCACATCTCCAGGAGGGCAAGAACCTGTTCCCGTCCCCCCAACCTAAGACACAACCCCCAGCCGCTCCAGTCAAACAGAAGAGTGTAGCAGAGCTAGCGGCAGAGAAGGCAGCTGTGGTCTCACCCTTCCAGAAGACCTTGACCAACGCTGGTGTCTACACCGCAGGTCAGACACACACTCACAACGCACATACACACACACACACACACACACACACACACACACACATGCCCTAACTCCCTCCCTCTCTGCTGACCTCTCCTGTCCCCAGGTCTCTCCACATGTCTGGCTCTGGGCTTGGCAGCGCCCAACGCAGCCTTCACCCAGATGGTCACCACCTTCGGCCTGGCCGGCATTGTGGGATACCACACGGTGTGGGGCGTTACCTCCGCCCTCCACTCACCACTCATGTCCGTCACCAATGCCATCTCAGGTAAGAGGTCAGGGCTCAAACAGGTTCACTGATGGGTCGTATTCATTCGTGCACACCTTAGCAAAATGTAGCAAAACGCTTTGTAATGGAAAAACAAGCATTTTATTGGACACGTTTTGGCAGTTCCTCCTCGATTCGGTCAGTTTTCAGCTGTTTGGTGTCTAGTGAATATGACCCTGGTGTGTCAGTAGGTAATGGTCAAATGACACACTATTCTCCATATGTGGTGTGTCTGTAGTATTGAGCTGTATAGTGTAATAAAGCCCTGTGTTTTTCTCCCTCTAAGAAACCCCTGCAGAAACTATTACTTTACTCCTTCAAGCACCTGGACTTTGAATGAACAAGGTGTGTGAACATGTGTTGTCTTCTCTCCCCATGGCAGGTCTGACTGCTGTGGGTGGTCTGGTCCTGATGGGGGGAGGTCTCCACCCCTCCTCCTTCCCCGAGAGCCTGGCTCTGGCTGCAGCCTTCGTCTCCTCCATCAACATCGCAGGTCCGGCACACACACGACACTCACTCAGTCACACACTCAGTCACTCACTCACTGTCTCTCTCTGTCCTCCCAGGTGGTTTCATGATCACCCAGAGGATGCTGGACATGTTTAAGCGTCCTACAGACCCTCCAGAGTACAACTACCTGTACGGTCTGCCAATAGGAGTCTTCATAGGAGGCTACGGGGCCTCTGTGGCTGCTGGCTTCCACATCGAGCAGGTGACACTGATGTGCTGTTATTGTTGTTGTTGAAGTGCTGTTCTACAGATGATGTAACTACCTGGGGTTAGGATGTGCTATCTGTGTTGTTACATTGTACTTTGTTGTGTAGGTGTATTGCATTGTGTAACACTGTGTATTCCAGATGATGTACATAGGGCCTGGTATGTGCTGTGTGGCGGTGTTGTGTTAGAATGTGTTATATTTTGTGTGTTCCAGATGATGTACCTGGGGTCTGGTATGTGCTGTGTGGGAGCGTTGGCAGGGCTGTCTTCACAGGGCACCAGTCGTCTGGGTAATGCCCTGGGCATGATGGGGGTAGCAGGGGGCATCGCTGCCACCCTTGGCTCCCTGAAGCCCTCTCCTGAGCTGCTGGCACAGATGAGTGCCGCCATGGCCACCGGAGGAACCCTGGGTACGTAGACCTGCTACACCACACAGCCATATACAGATACATACCATGTCAAATCTAATCAAAATGTATTGAAAGTGCGTTTAAACATCTAAAAATACCATATGATTCAAATGGAAACTAAAAAGCCCATAGCCACCGGAAGAACACTGGGTATGTAGGCCCTTCCTCCAAGACCATAGGCTTAATCCGTTTCCAGGAAACAGGCCCATATAAAGTCAACTTTTCCAGCTAGATGCCATGTTTCTACCTCTGAACTTTTCATTCTGCCATTGGTGATGAGAATTTTGGTCTGGAAAACACAGGCAGAAAAGTCTAGAAATATCTGATCTCAAACACCATTCCACATTTGTTTAAAAGCGTATAAAACCATGATTCATGTTTTTACATGTTATCGACTTTGCATCTTATTTCTGAAGTCTTTGAAAAATGAGTGTGAATTATTAAAACTATGATGGACCATCCATCATGCTGTCTAGATTTAGAGAAATAACATGTTCTGATATCTTCAAGGCATCAGAGTGTACTTAGTAGTTGTGTGTGTGTGTGTGTGTGTACTTTAGGAGTGGTGTGTTATGATGAATGATGTTATTATTCTGTTAGGCCCTGGCAGCCGTCGGACATGCATACACACACAAACAGGGCGTGTGTGTTAACGCAGTCTGAGATTAGTAATATTATCCTTTAGAGAAAACTAGCTCTTATTTTATTAGGGTTTTTGACAACACTGTTTAGAGCGTGCCTCCAGACTATTCTGTTACTTTTGATGTTAATGTCCAATATGAATACAAAAGTAATTCAGTACAGATGGTTGCCTTTCCACCAAATACAGTATGTTGTAGCACTAGGAGTTAGTCCAACTCTATGTGAAGCACTGTGAGACTAGGAGAAAATACTTCCATAGAAAGGGTCTTATACATTTGGTCACCTTCAGAGATTCAGGGCAGTTTTTTTTTGTTACTGAATTCCAAATCAACTGCTAGGACCTACAGCCTCAGTACTTACAGTTGAAGTCGGAAGTTTACATACACTTAGGTTGGAGTCATTCAAATTCGTTTTTCAACCACTCCACAAATTTCTTGTTAACAAACTAGTTTTGGCAAGTCGGTTAGGACCTCTACTTTGTACATGACACAAGCAATTTTTCCAACAATTGTTTAGAGACAGATTATTTCACTTATAATTCACTGTATCACAATTCCAGTGGGTCAGAAGTTTACATACACTAAGTTGACTGTGCCTTTAAACAGCTTGGAAAATTCCAGAAAATGATGTCATGGCTTTAGAAGCTTCTGATTGACTCAAATTATGTCAATTAGCCTATCGGAGGTGTACCTGTGGATGTATTTCAAGGCCTACCTTCAAACTCAGTGCCTCTTTGCTTGACATCATGGGAAAATCAAAAGAAATCAGCCAAGACCTCAGAAAAATAATTGTAGACCTCCACAAGTCTCGTTCATCCTTGGGAGCAATTTCCAAACGCCTGAAGGTACCACGTTCATCTGTACAAACAATAGTATGCAAGTATAAACACCATGGGACCACGCAGCCGTCATACCGCTCAGGAAGGAGATGCGTTCTGTCTCCTAGAGATGAACGTACTTTGGTGCGAAAAGTGCAAATCAATCCCAGAACCACAGCAAAGGACCTTATGAAGATGCTGGAGGACACAGGTACAAAAGTATCTATATCCACAATAAAACAAGTCCTATATCAACATAACCTGAAAGGCCGCTCAGCAAGGAAGAAGCCACTGCTCCAAAACTGCCATAAAAAAGGCAGACTACGGTTTGCAACTGCACATGGGGACAAAGATCGTACTTTTTGGAGAAATTTCCTCTGGTCTGATGAAACAAAAATAGAACTGTTTGGCCATAATGATAATCGTTATGTATGGAGGAAAAAGGGGGATGCTTGCAAGCCGAAGAACACCATCCTACCGTGAAGCACGGGGGTGGCAGCATCATGCTGTGGGGGTGCTTTGCTGCAGGAGGGACTGGTGCACTTCACAAAATAGATGGCATCAAGAGGAAGGAAAATTATGTGGATATATTGAAGCAACATCTCAAGACATCAGTCAGGAAGTTAAAGCTTGGTCGCAAATGGTTCTTCCAAATGGACAATGACCCCAAGCATACTTCCAAAGTTGTGGCAAAATGGCTGAAGGACAACAAAGTCAAGGTATTGGAGTGGCCATCACAAAGCCCTGACCTCGATCCTATAGAAAATGTGTGGGTAGAACTGAAAAAGCGTGTGCGAGCAAGGAGGCCTACAAACCTGACTCAGTTACACCAGCTCTGTCAGGAGGAATGGGCCAAAATTCACCCAACTTATTGTGGAAGGCTACCTGAAACGTTTGACCCAAGTTAAACAATTTAAAGGCAATGCTACCAAATACTAATTGAGTGTATGTAAACTTCTGACCCACTGGGAATGTGATGAAACAAATAAAAGCTGAAATAAATAATTATCTCTACTATTATTCTGACATTTCACATTCTTAAAATAAAGTGGTGATCCTAACCGACCTAAGACAGGGAATTTTTACTCAGATTAAATGTCAGAAATTGTGAATTTGGCTAAGGTGTATGTAAACTTCAGACTTCAACTGTATATAGAACTGAAGGTCTCTGTGACGGCGTGTCTGTGTTTTCCCCTGTGCCCCACCGCGTGTTTCTGAATCTCTGCTACTCTGCTTCCCCAGGTCTGACCATTGCTAAGCGTATTGAGATCACCGACCTCCCCCAGCTGGTAGCTGCCTTCCACAGCCTGGTAGGTCTGGCTGCAGTGCTAACCTGTGTGGCAGAGTACATGATCGAGTATCCCCACCTGGACGTGCACCCTGCAGCCAACATGGTGAAGACTGTGGCCTACCTCGGCACATACATCGGAGGGGTCACCTTCAGCGGGTCACTGGTGGCATATGGCAAGCTGCAAGGTAATGTAGACAGCCATTAACACACGTGAATGCAGACAGACAGACAGACACACACACACACACACTCTGAGCTCTCTGTCCTGTGGTACTGATTGCCTCCTTTGATCTAGCCAAAGCTCAAGATCCCATGGGAAATCCAGGCCAGGATGGTGTGTGTGTGTGTGTGTGTGTGTTTGTGTGTATGGCTGATTATTGCGTGCCTGACAGAGTGTAAGGGCCGGGAGGCTTTGTAGGAATTCTATGTGGGAAAGGTAACAGTTGATAAAGGAAAAATCCACCCAAAACCCCTCATTCCTATAATTTAATGTGTTAAATAACACTATGTGAGAACAATATTTTTTGTGGAACAAATGTTTCATTTTGTCATTATAATAAGGTTGGTAGAAACGTGAAAATCGTTGTGGAAATATGTTGCAGCTCAAGTAGACTACAAAATCCACAATGCAATGCTCTATATGGGCTGGCTAGCTAGCTAGCGAACTTAGCTACACACAATAATACCAACTGCACTATCAATTTAGGAGTCACCCTGGACTGAAGAGCAAGACAAATAGAAGAAATGTGCTAGACCCTCTGTTAAATTATACATTTCTCGAGGTACGATCACTGGTTCATTCGAGAGAAGACAACCTCCCGAGTTATGACATCGGCCAGTATTGAAATCTGACATGTATGATAGACGTTTTTGCGATCTAAAAGTCGTATTCCTATTAACTTCCAGGGTAGTGAGAGCGGCGTTATCACAATTCTACGTCATACCGGCTGAATTTTTGCGTGCTTTGAAAGCCAATAACTCAGATACACATGAAAACATGAAATGACCCAGGGAATCGATAGAACATCACTCAGAGATGCACAAAAACAATATAGCATTCAAAATGGGTGAATATTTTCCTTAAGTTGGGGGGGGGCTGCTTCTCTAAGGAGGGAAGTCCTTCTGGCCCACATATGAGAAATGGTTGTCTGTCTATCTATTGTGTTTAGAAACTGGCAGTTCTCTGTTCCCTGTGTGATCACTGGTAATGAGAGACAGACTGAAGGCAGGAGTCCCTGCCAGATCTGTGGTCTGTTATCAGTATAATACAACACTCCACCTGGCCTCCACCCCTCACTCTAATCAATGTGATATATCAATACAACCCCCCACCTGGCCTTCACCCCCTCACTCTAATCAATGACATTTGTATTTATTATGAATCCCCATTAGCTGCTGCCAAGGCAGCAGCTACTCTTCCTGGGGTCCAGCAAAATTAAGGCAGTTATACATTTTAAAAACATTACAATACATTCATAACAGATTTCACAACATATTAAGTGTGTGCCCTCAGGCCTCTACTCTACTACCACATATCTCTAACACAAAATCCATGTTTACATGTGTGTATAGTACGTATGTTATTGTGTGTTTGTATACATGTGTCTATGTTTGTGTTGCTTCACAGTCCCTGCTGTTCCATAAGGTGGATTTTTATCTGTTTAAAAAAAAATCAAATTTACTTGATGTGGAATAGAGTTCCATGTAGTCATGGCTCTATGTAGTACTGTGCGCCTCCCATAGTCTGTTCTTGACTTGGGGACTGTGAAGAGACCTCTGGCATGTCTTGTGGGGTATGCATGGGTTTCCGAGCTGTGTGCCAGTAGTTCAAACAGACAGCTCGGTTCATTCAACATGTCAATACCTCTCACAAATACAAGTAGTGATGAAGTCAATCTCTCCTCCACTTTGAGCCAGGAGAGATTGACATACATATTATTAATGTTAGCTCTCTGTGTACATCCAAGGGCCAGCCGTGCTGCCCTGTTCTGAGCCAAATGCAATTTTCCTAAGTCCCACTGTGGCACCTGACCATACGACTGAACAGTAGTCCAGGTGCGACAAAACTAGGGCCTGTAGTGCCTTGTTGATAGTGCCAAAACTAGGGCCTTGTTGATAGTGCTGTTAAGAATGCAAAGCAGCGCTTTATTATAGACAGACTTCTCCCCATCCTAGTTACTGTTGTATCAATATGTTTTGACCATGACGACAGTTTACAATCCAGGGTTACTCCAAGCAATTTAGTCTCCTCAACTTGCTCAATTTCCACATTATTCATTACAAGATTTAGTTGAGGTTTAGGGTTTAGTAAATGATTTGTCCGAAATACAGCCATTCTGAAACTAACTGCAGCTCTTTTGTTAAGTGTTGCTGTCATTTCAGTCGCTGTGGTAGCTGACGTGTATAGCGTTGAGTCATCTGCATACATAGACACACTGGCTTTACTCAAAGCCAGTGGCATGTCGTTAGTAAAGATAGAAAAAAGTAAGGGACCTAGACAGCTGCCCTGGGGAATTCCTGATTCTACCTGGATTTTGTTGGAGAGGCTTCCAATAAAGAACACCCTCTGTGTTCTGTTAGACGGGTAACTCTTTATCCACAATATAGCAGGGGGTGTAAAGCCAAAACACATACGTTTTTCCATCATTAGACTATAATCGATTAATGTCAAAACAAAAACAAAACAGCCCCCACAATCTTTTTATCATCAATTTCTCTCAGCCAAACATCAGTCATTTGTGTAAGTGCTGTGCTTGTTGAATGTCCTTCCCTATAAGCGTGCTGAAAGTCTTGTCAATATGTTTACTGTGAAATAGCATTTTATCTGGTCAAACACAATTCTTTCCAAAAGTTTACTAATGGTTGGTAACAGGCTGATTGGTTGGCTATTTGAGCCAGTTAAGGGGGCTTTACTATTCTTAGGTAGGGGAATAACTTTTGCTTACTTCCAGGCCTGAGGGCACACACTTTCTAGTAGGCTTAAATTGAAGATATGGCAAATAGAGATCCTGGTTCGAATCCAGTCTCTGTCGCAGCCGGCCGCGACCGGGAGACTCATGGGCGGCGCACAATTGGCCCAGCGTCGTCCAGGGTAGGGGAGGGAATGGCCGGCAGGGATGTAGCTCAGTTGATAGAGCATGGCGTTTGCAACGCCAGGGTTGTGGGTTTGATTCCCACGGGGGGCCAGTATTTAAAATAAATAAATAAATGTATTCACTAACTGTAAGTCGCTCTGGATAAGAGCGTCTGCTAAATGACTAAAATGTAAATAGGAGTGGCAATATAGTCCGCCATTATCCTCCAGTAATTTTCCATCCAAGTTGTCAGACCCCGGTGGCTTTTCATTGTTGATCGACAATAATACTTTTTCCACCACTTCCACACTTACTTTACGGAATTCAAAATTACAATGCTTGTCTTTCATAATTTGGTCAGATATACTTGGATGTGTAGTGTCTGCGTTTGTTGCTGGCATGTCATGCCTAAGTTTGCTAATCTTGCCAATGAAAAAATAATTGAAGTAGTTGGCAATATCAGTGGGTTTTGTAATGAATGAGCCATCTGATCCAATGAATGATGGAGCTGAGTTTGCCTTTTTGCCCAACATTTCATTTAAGGTACTCCAACGCGTTTAAAAAAAAATCATTCTTAATGTCATTTATCTTTGATTCATAGTGTAGTTTCTTCTTTTTATTCAGTTTAGTCACATGATTTCTCAATTTGCAGTACGTTTGCCAATCGGTTGTACAGCCAGACCTATTTGCCATCGCTTTTGCCTCATCCCTCTCAACCATACAATTTTTCAATTTCTCATCAATCCACGGGGATTTAACAGTTTTTAGTCATTTTCTTAATGGGTGCATGTTTATTAGTAACTGGGATAAGCAATTTCATAAATGTGTCAAGTGCAGCGTCTGGTTGCTCGTCATTACACACCACAGACCAACAAATATTCTTCACATCAACAACATAGGAATAACTACAGAACTTCTTGTATGACCTCTTATACACAATATTAGGCCCAGCCTGTGGAACTTTGGTTTTCCTAGATATGGCTACTATATTGTGATCACTACATCCAATGGATTAGGATAATGCTTTCAAACAAATTTCTGCAGCATTTGTAAAGATATGATCAATACATGTTGATGATTTAATTCCTGTACTGTTTGTAACTACCCTGGTAGGTTGATTGATACCAGGTTGCAGGCACTAGTTACAGTTTGAAGCTTTCTCTTGAGTGGGCAGCCTGATGAAAGACAGTCAATATTTAAATCACCCAGAAAGTATACCTCTCTATTGATATCACATATATTATCAAGCATTTCACACATGTTATCCAGATACTGACACACTGGTGGTTATAGAGTTCCTACCAGAAAGGGCTTTAGGTGAGGAGGTGAACCTGTAGCCATATTACTTAACAGTATTTAACATGAGATCTCTAAGCTTTACAGGAATGTGGTTCAAACAAACCCCCCATTGTTTCTGTATCTGTAATGTTATATTGTATGTACTCTGTTATAAAGATATTATTAAGTGAGTTTCAGATTGTGATGATAAAGAAATTTTATTAATTTAGATTTAAGTGGGCTATTAAAATTTTCTGGTTTTTTTCTTGCTTTACTGGGAAGCTTAGCAGAGGTAGACATACCCAGGATTCCCTGCTCCATTCCGCCTCTCTCTGTTCCCAATTTCCAGTTCAGAATGATAAATTCCGAGTTCCAAGTTCAGAGTTTTGAATTCCGAGTTCCGTGTGCAGTATTGTGAATATTGTTCTGTATTCCCTCCTGTCAGGCGTTCTGAACTCCGCCCCTCTGATGTTGCCGGGGCGTCACATGATGAACGCCGGTTTGATGACGGCATCTGTCGGCGGTATGATTCCCTTCATGCTCAGTACCGACTACGCTACTGGCATGGGCTGTCTGGTTGGAGTGTCTGGACTTTCCACCATCATGGTGAGAACATTGCTAAAGCTGCAATGTTTTATACAGACATGGTGAAGAAACACCGGCAATGACCAATAGTGTTATTCAGCTCTAATCAGAATAAGAAAAATGACACTCAACAATGTTGGTGGGACTGACCTTGATAAAGGCTAAACAATCTACAGCAGGGGTCGGCAAACGGCGGCCCGTGGGCCAAAATTGGCCCCCGAGTGTTTTTTATTTATTTCATAGTTAATTTTTTTGGGCCCCCCGGATGTTTTTAGTAAAAATTTCAACATTTCAAAAAATAACCAGGAATTCTTCAAAAAATATGTTTAATTGAGAATCTCTTCCCAAGTATTCCCACAAATAAAAAAAGAGACGTGATCGTGTCTCAAGTCAATCAAGGTATGAAATTATTGTTATTTTCAAATACAATCTCTTTTTGGGCTTAGTTAAGATCAATTTGCAGTGTAAAAATTATTATAATTGTTTTCCGGCCCATTCGCTCCAACAAAAATGGGCCCACGTCTTAATCTAGTTGCCTACACCTGATCTACAGGAAATAACACAGTATCATACAAATTCTGTGAGGGGTTTATCTACCCAGCAAACCAAAATTGGCTCTGTAAAAGTTTCCAGAACAGTCATTAGGTTGTAGCAAATGCTCTCATAACACAAAAACTGTCCAGTTGTGCTGATGATTATACAATGTTTGTATAAAAAATGTGCCTGATGTTGCAAGAACATTGCTCTCATATTTCGTTGTGGCAGTATGTTCTAAAAACAGTACAGGTGCATTGTTATTTCCTTACCAGGAAACCTAATGAGAACGTTTGGGGAATGTTCTGTGGTGGTTATTACAGATGTTGTGCACAACATGTTTGTGAATGTTAGGAATACATTCCAAGAATATTTCATTTAAAACATAACAAATAAATACAAAATAACTTTCTTTGAATGATTTTGGGATGTTATCATCCTAATGTTTGATCAAAAACGAACTAGAACTTAATGGGAATCTTAGCTAATGTTCTGGGAATGTTCCCAGTTTGATGGAGAGAGTTGCAAGATTCTAGTAACTTTCCCAAAAATCCAGGTTGGAAGATTATCCAGAAATCCAGGTTGGAAGATTACTGGAATCAGTGGGGAATAAGCAGGAAATCCAGGGATCCTCCAACTAGGATTTCTGGAAAACCTTGGAATTTTGCAACCCTATTGGTGACTGTGAAGAGTGTCCTGACGGTGATTGTGTTCTTGTAGGGCGTAACCCTGACAATGGCCATCGGGGGCGCTGACATGCCCGTGGTCATCACTGTGCTCAACTCCTACTCTGGTTGGGCGCTGTGTGCCGAGGGATTCCTATTGGACAACAACCTCATGACCATCGTAGGAGCTCTCATTGGCTCCTCGGGTGCTATCCTCTCCTACATCATGTGTGTGGTGAGTACTGCTAAACACACGCACTCATTCACACACTCACTCTCTCAGCCCCTCTCTCTCACTCACACACACTCACACTCTCTCTCTCACTCACACACACTCACTCTCTCAGCCCCTCTCTCTCACTCACACACACTCACACTCTCTCTCTCACTCACACACACTCACTCTCTCAGCCCCTCTCTCTCACTCACACACACTCACTCTCTCAGCCTCTCTCTCTCACTCACACACACTCACTCTCTCAGCCTCTCTCTCTCACTCACACACACTCACTCTCTCAGCCTCTCTCTCTCACTCACACACTCACCTGCCAGTCAGACAGCCTTGTCATCTTAGTTTTGCTCTTGCAGTTTGAGATTTTTTTTACAGGAATGATGTTTTTGGAATTCGTCAAAAGATTTGGCGCCTTCCCCATAGAGATACGATATTATATAAATGTTGTATTTAATCCTGGGTACACAACGCTCTTTCTAGGCAATGAACCGTTCCCTGCCCAACGTGATCCTGGGAGGGTTTGGTACCAGCTCCACGGCAGGGGGGAAACCCATGGAGATCACGGGCACCCACACAGAGGTCAACGTGGACCAGTCCATCGAACTCATCAAAGAGGCCAACAGCATCATCATCACACCAGGTACACACAGACACAAACACACACGCAGCACAAATGCAATCATGCGTGCGCACAACAGGCAAGTTCTGGGAAGGGTTCAGAGGTAGTCTGATGTAACACACCTGTGTGTCAGTGTTCATCACTGTAGGAGGGTTGTGTGCTGAGTCATCAATCAATCAATCAATCAATTTTATTTTATATAGCCCTTCTTACATCAGCTAATATCTCGAAGTGCTGTACAGAAACCCAGCCTAAAACCCCAAACAGCTAGTAATGCAGGTGTAGAAGCACGGTGGCTAGGAAAAACTCCCTAGAAAGGCGAAAGCCTAGGAAGAAACCTAGAGAGGAACCAGGCTATGAGGGGTGGCCAGTCCTCTTCTGGCTGTGCCGGGTGGAGATTATAACAGAACCATGCCAAGATGTTCAAAAATGTTCATAAGTGACAAGCATGGTCAAATAATAATCAGGAATAAATCTCAGTTGGCTTTTCATAGCCGATCATTAAGAGTTGAAAACAGCAGGTCTGGGACAGGTAGGGGTTCCATAACCGCAGGCAGAACAGTTGAAACTGGAATAGCAGCAAGGCCAGGCGGACTGGGGACAGCAAGGAGTCACCACGGCCGGTAGTCCCGACGTATGGTCCTAGGGCTCAGGTCTCTCAGTTGGCTTTTCATAGCCGATCATTAAAGAGTTGAAAACAGCAGTCATGCATCTCTATATGTCTCTGTCTGTGTTCTGCTCTCCTCCCCAGGCTGAACTCTACTACCAGATAAGAAAATGTAGTATATGTAGGATCTAGCATAGAGGGGTTGTAATGAAACCTAGCATAACATCTGTATTGGAGCCTGACAGACAGGTACAGGGAATGTCCAGTAGAGGGTGTGGTTTGTCTATGTCCCTGTGAAGCGGAGCTAGCTTGTCCGCCAGGCAGGCAGTCAGACAGCCAGACCTCAGAGTTAACCGGTAGTATAGAAGACTACAGTAGCCCAGGGGTCAGAGGGTTAAAGGTCAGGGGGATTTGTTCCAAACGAAGTTGATTAGTTGTTTAATCAACATACAGCACTGGCCTCTCACCGCTCACCTCTCAACTCTACCCAGTATCAGAACACACACACACCTCTACCCAGTACGCTGATAACCCTGGACAGAGTTACGCAGGCAGGCATTAGACAGACCCATGGGAGGGGGGGTGAAGAAGAGGGCATGCGTGCTAGAGGAACCTGTGTAACTCACACACATAACCCCCTGCCCATAACACACACACAACCCCCCGCCCATAACACACACACACACACACAACCCCCCGCCCATAACACACACACACATAACCCCCCGCCCATAACACACACACACACATAACCACCCGCCCATACACACACACACACACATAACCCCCCGCCCCATAGCACACACACACACATAACCCCCCGCCCCATAGCACACACACACACATAACCACCCGCCCATAACACACACACACACACACATAACCCCCCGCCCCATAGCACACACACAACCCCCCGCCCATAAAACACACACACACACATAACCCCCCGCCCCATAGCACACACACATAACCCCCCGCCCCATAGCACACACACACATAACCCCCCGCCCCATAGCACACACACACATAACCCCCCGCCCCATAGCACACACACACATAACGCCCCACCCATAACACACACACACACATAACCCCCCACCCATAACACACACACACACATAACCCCCCCCGCCCATAAAACAAACACACATAACCCCCCCGCCCCATAGCACACACACACATAACCCCCCGCCCCATAGCACACACACACATAACCCCCGCCCCATAGCACACACACACATAACCCCCCGCCCCATAGCACACACACACATAACCCCCGCCCCATAGCACACACACACATAACCCCCCGCCCATAACACACACACACATAACCCCCCGCCCCATAGCACACACACATAACCCCCCGCCCCATAGCACACACACACATAACCCCCCGCCCCATAGCACACACACACATAACGCCCCACCCATAACACACACACACACATAACCCCCCACCCATAACACACACACACACATAACCCCCCCGCCCATAAAACAAACACACATAACCCCCCCCCCGCCCCATAGCACACACACACATAACCCCCCGCCCCATAGCACACACACACATAACCCCCCGCCCCATAGCACACACACACATAACCCCCCGCCCCATAGCACACACACACATAACCCCCCGCCCCATAGCACACACACACATAACCCCCCGCCCCATAGCACACACACACATAACCCCCCCACCCATAACACACACACACATAACCCCCCGCCCCATAGCACACACACACACACATAACCCCCCACCCATAACACACACACACATAACCCCCCCACCCATAACACACACACACATAACCCCCCACCCATAACACACACACACACATAACCCCACACCCATAACACTTACAGGCAGGGGAAAGGGGTTTCCTCGCACGCACACCCCCCAGACGGTAGAAATCCTATGATTTAAGACAGAAGGGAGAGAGGAGAGATGGAAGAGAATGGGTAAAGAGGGAAGAGAGGGGGGGAAAGATGAGGGGAGAGTTGGAGGGAGAGAAGGGGGGGAAGATGAGGGAGAGTTGGAGGGAGAGAAGAGAGGGGGGGGAAGATGTTGGAGGGGGAGAAGAGAGTAGAGGGGGAGAAGAGAGGGCGAAATGGGGAAAGAGGAGGTGAATATTGGGCGAGAGGAGGGGTAAGAGGGGATACTATAGCCTTGGTCAGGAGAGGAGATGAGAACAGAAGAGAACAAATTGTTTCAAACAGACCTTACTCACTTCTGTTTTTAGTCTTCCATGAATAACCTCTGCATAAAGTTACCTTTATCATTTATCTGGTCATTAAGTTATCTCTATCGCTTATCTGGTCATTAAGTTACCTTTATCGCTTATCTGGTCATTAAGTTATCTCTATCGCTTATCTGGTCATTAAGTTATCTCTATCGCTTATCTGGTCATTAAGTTACCTTTATCGCTTATCTGGTCATTAAGTTATCTCTATCGCTTATCTGGTCATTAAGTTATCTCTATCGCTTATCTGGTCATTAAGTTACCTCTATCGCTTATCTGGTCATTAAGTTACCTCTATCGCTTATCTGGTCATTAAGTTATCTCTATCGCTTATCTGGTCATTAAGTTATCTCTATCGCTTATCTGGTCATTAAGTTACCTCTATCGCTTATCTGGTCGACATTATATTTCTCGACTATGTCTTGGAAAAGGTCACATCAACCTGAAACATCAAACACATTAAATGTAGACTCAGCGTTATGACGTTGCCACGAGCAGCACCGCAGATATTAAGATGAGCATGATGCAAGACCTTGCTCTCACACAGTCACACAGAGTATATGCGCGACTGCTACAGCATGGTAGCTACGGGACCAAAACAGTGGAGAGGTTTAGCCTCGTGCTTCAACACTCTTAGTTGTGGAAATCGGCCCGATATTCTGTTTACTTCGTGCGTCGCTGAGTCTACCTTTAACAGTAAAACTTTAACTTAACGTACAGTGATACTGTGATGTGTAGGTTGGGGTCTGCTTATAACACTAGTGTCTGTGTGTGTAGGTTGGGGTCTGTGTGCGGCTAAGGCACAGTACCCCATCGCTGACATGGTGAAGATGCTGGTAGAGCAGGGCAAGACTGTCAGGTACGTCCTCACAATACATCTCTCTGTCTCCTCAATCATCCCTCTTTCTCTTTCCTCAATCATCCCTCTCTTGGTCTCCTCAATCATCCCTCTCTCTGTCTCCTCAATCATCCCTCTCTCTGTCTCCTCAATCATCCCTCTCTCCTCAATCATCCCTCTTTCTCTCTCCTCAATCATCCCTCTCTCTGTCTCCTCAATCATCCCTCTCTGTCTCCTCAATCATCCCTCTCTCTCTCTCTCTCTCTCATCCCTCTTTCACTGTCCTTTATTTTAGTTGGGTACCATCAGTCCTCCTGTCACAGAGTGAGATAACGATATCTTTCTGTATTAGTCTGAGTTCTAAAATAACATTATTTCCAGTTAGTTTTACTTATCCTACTGACCATCTTGAGTTTCCTGGTCAGGAACACTGGCAGGTCACCTCTTATGTTCAAGGAAGACAAAACAAATCTGGGTCTAAAAGCTTTAGTGGAAAACATCTTTATTCTCCAAATACAGAGCAAAGCTGTTAAGCCCTGACTGACTGAGGGATTGCATGTAGACATTATTAATGCGTGTGCGTGTTTTTCTGCGTGTTTGTGTGCACGTGTGTCTCTAGGTTTGGTATCCACCCTGTGGCAGGTCGTATGCCCGGCCAGCTGAACGTGCTCCTGGCTGAGGCTGGAGTTCCATATGACGTGGTTCTGGAGATGGATGAGATCAATGAGGACTTCAAAGGTCAGAACACTCACACTCACACTGATCAATATACTTAACAAAAATATAAACGCAACATGTAAAGTGTTGGTCCCAGAACAAAAGATCCCAGAACAAAAGATCCCAGAAATGTTCCATACGCACAAAAGGCTTATGTCTCAAAAATGTTGTGCATAAATTAGTTTACATCCCTGTTAGTGAGCATTTATCCTTTGCCAGGATAATCTGTCCACCTGACAGGTGTGGCATTTCAAGAAGCTGATTAAACAGCATGATCATTACACAGGTGCACCTTCTGCTGGGGACAGTAAAAGGCTACTCTAAAATTTGTCACACAACACAATGCCACAGATGTGTCAACTTTTGAGGGCGTGTGCAATTGGCATGCTGACTGCTGGAATGTCCAACAGAGCTGTTGCCAGAAAATGTAATGTTTATTTCTCTACCATAAGCCGCCTCCAACGTAGTTTTAGAGAATTTGGCAGACCACGTGTAACCACGCCAGCCCAGGACCTCCACATCCGGCTTCTTCAGCTGCAGGATCGTCTGAGGGGGGGTGCTGAGGAGTATTTCTGTCTGTAATAAAGCCCTTTTGTGGGGAAAAACTCATTCTATTTGGCTGGGCTTGGCTCCCCAGTGGGTGGACCTGGCTCCCAAGTGGGTGGGCCTATGCCCACCCATGGCTGCGCCAATGCCCATTCATGTGAAGTCCATAGATTAGGGCCTAATGAATTTATTTAAATTGATTGATTTCCTTCTATGAACTGTAACTCAGTAAAATCGTTGAATTTGTTGCATGTTGCGTTTTTATATTTTTGTTTAATCGATTTGATCATAACAACCAGCAGGCATCACTCAGACACTTGGTTGTGTTTGTAACGCTGCCTGGCTGGGTCCATCCATAGTTCCGCCAGGGTCTCTACTGGTTTTACTGAATGTCTGGTGTGTGTTTCCCACAGAGACGGACCTGACACTGGTGGTGGGTGCTAATGACACAGTGAACTCAGCAGCCCAGGAGGACCCCAACTCCATCATCGCTGGCATGCCAGTCCTGGAGGTCTGGAAGTCCAAACAGGTAGGGAAGGAAGAAGATAGTGTAAGAGTATTAGTACAGGGCCCTCTCACTGGTTTACGGAAGGAAGGATGCATAATATGGCCTTGTTGTTCTCCAGTGTTGAGGACTAAGCACTCCTACGCTTTGGGTGACAAGGGCTCTCACAGGTAGAGCATAAAATGAGCTTGTGAAGTGCACTGTCATACTTCTGTTCCTCTGTAGGGGATTGTGATGAAGGGGCTCTGGGACTAGTTACAAATATATATAATTCTGACACTTTATTTCCACCAGCCATACTCAACAGGTGGACTGTGGTTCAAATCCGGACCCAGAATGGGGTCAATACAGACTGCGGGTCCCAAACATTTTTTTTATTTTTATTCGGGCCTTGACCCCTGGTATCATATGAACACGGCAAAATGTGTAGAATTGCAGGAAATTAGCTGCACATTTTTCTCTCCGCCAACAAGAGGGGTGTGAACCGTTTGGGGTTGCGAGGTGGGGGTTTGTTACTACGCCGATAAATGACAATATATGGACCTTTTCCACGTAGGAAATTTATGTGACCGGACCTTCTCAAATAGTACTTCCGTACCCGATTTAGACAGTTGGAAACAGAGGGGGAGACAGGCAAGTGGGAGGAAGGGTGGACATGGGGATCAAACCCCGGTCTCCGGTGGGAAGAGGAATATAAAACGTGATGTTAGCCATTGTCTAACCTGTTCCCCTCCCTGTACTGTAGGTGATTGTGATGAAGAGGACCATGGGTGTGGGCTATGCTGCTGTAGACAACCCCATCTTCTACAAGCCCAACACATCCATGCTGCTGGGAGATGCCAAGAAGACCTGCGACACACTACAGGCCAAGATCAGAGAGGCCTACTACTAGAACACATGGAGAGATGGACAGTACAGCACACACACACTCCCCATTGGTTTTACGGATGGATTTATTTGTCGTTAATCCAGATGCAGGTGTATGGTTCTGTTAAGATTAGGAAACAACAATCGCAACGTAGAGTATTTTTACACTTAGTGGCTTGATGATTGAGGTCCTCAGTACATGTAATGATTATTGGATGTTGGACAGTGATGATGATGATGTTGAACCAAAGGTGTGGAAGCGACTATGAAATTACTTCTTTAAATTGGAGAAATGTAATTATTTAAATTAACCCATGCTGCATGCACTGCCTGCCCTGATTTGTAAATAAAAATATGTTTAAATGTGATCTGTCGGCTAGAGTTCCCTATTCAATTGCACCTGTAAGAGCTTGTCAGGTATAATTTCACACGCTGCCATTGAATCATTGAGCAGCACCATTTGGAGATGTAGCTAACGGTAGATTGGCTCTCAACAAGTAAACACCAGCAGCTCCAAACCAGCCTGTTAAAGGTAATGGAGCCTACATGCGCAGCTTCATCATTCATTTAAAAGCCGCATTGTCAGCTGTCCAGCGTAATGAACTCAATCCCAGCCTTTATCAAAATCTTTCAACTTCAGTAGTCACATATACTCATAGTAAATGCAGTATATTTTCTTTAGTAATTTTATACAGAACACATGAACACAGACCAGGTGATCTACTGTTCATAATTCAACATGACATTGTTGCGCAGTAACAACCACAACCATTCTTTAGAACATCACATCTGATGGGTGAACCTGAATCACTGACATAGACCGCACCAAGAGTTTCATCAAACAGTTTTGATTTAATTAGATCTGTACTTAGTCGTCCTCTCTACATAAATATCACAGTTCTCCTGGCTCAGAGTTTTAGACAGTAGCTAGGTTTCCATCCAATTAACCAGTTTCATTCGAATATTCTAAAATCTGCATAAAAACAATATGTGGTTTCCCACCAGAGACATGTTTTCATCAAATTGACTTGTTGTGGAGAAAAGTCTGTGTGATGTAGTGCACATAAAAATTACTGTAAAAAATGTAATGGGTTTCCATCAAAATTTTTTTAACTCTAATGGTTTCGTCCCAACAAATGTTGCGTTATATAGCAAATGGTTCCACTCTGGTCTTGGCATGTGCGCTCTAGCCAACAGCTGGCACTCGCAGATACAGTGTGGGTATAGCCTACGTGATGAGATTATTATGGACGAAAGAGCGAGATTATTTTTTATTTGTCAAACGGCAGCAAAGCATCGATCATCACCAGAATACGACCCCCAATATTTATTGGAAAGAAGCATCAAGCTCATCACCTTGCACTTTCACCACCCTGTGAAGTTCATAACATATTTAACCTGTAGCCTAATAAAATGCATATCGACATATCACAATATTTGCGCCTAAAAGCGTTTCCACCGCCATTTCTCGCATAATACATTTTACCGACACAAAAAGACCCCACCTTGTCTAGAGTATTGTTTTGTCGACATTTGGAAAGTTTACATCAGGCCTGTTGTGACATTTTATCTGACCTACTTTACTCTCATAAAAAGGTTGTCAGCGATTATATATTTTTTGGCCTTGGTGGTGATTGTGTGTAGGTAGGTTCTTGTCTCCAGTCTCACCGTCTTCCTGCGGTAGTTTTGGCCTCTCTCTGTCTCTCTCTCCTCCCTGCAGTCTCAGCATCTCCCAGCGGTTGTCTTAGCATTGTTGATCAGTGTGTGTAGGTAACAGTAGAAATACATCAGGTTGTCGTACTGTCCTGTGTACTCCTGTCTCAGACACAACTCCTGGTAGTCCTTGAGGAAGTAGTAGACAGCCTCTATGGTTGCCAGGTAGGTGTCTGGAGAACCCTTCTGATGGCGCCAGAAACATGTCTTCCTGGTCTTCAGCTCCACACGGAGCAACGCTGCAGGGACAGAGAGAGGAACAGTCCATCAGTCATTAGCAGGGCTTTAGCTCCACACGGAGCAACGCTGCAGGGACAGAGAGAGGAACAGTCCATCAGCCATTAGCAGGGCTTTAGCTCCACACGGAGCAACGCTGCAGGGACAGAGAGAGGAACAGTCCATCAGCCATTAGCAGGGCTTCAGCTCCACACGGAGCAACGCTGCAGGGACAGAGAGAGGAACAGTCCATCAGCCATTAGCAGGGCTTTAGCTCCACACGGAGCAACGCTGCAGGGACAGAGAGAGGAACAGTCATTAGCAGGGCTTTAGCTCCACACGGAGCAACGCTGCAGGGACAGAGAGAGGAACAGTCATTAGCAGGGCTTTAGCTCCACACGGAGCAACGCTGCAGGGACAGAGAGAGGAACAGTCATTAGCAGGGCTTTAGCTCCACACGGAGCAACGCTGCAGGGACAGAGAGAGGAACAGTCATTAGCAGGGCTTTAGCTCCACACGGAGCAACGCTGCAGGGACAGAGAGAGGAACAGTCCATCAGTCATTAGCAGGGCTTTAGCTCCACACGGAGCAACGCTGCAGGGACAGAGAGAGGAACAGTCATTAGCAGGGCCAGGAGTTTTTACTGTTCACGTTGTGACCCGACCAGTAAAAACTCTGGGCTTTAGTTGTAGGCTATAACTAGGTAATAACAAAGTAGTTCCCCCTCATATAATGTACAGCACTTTAAGCTACATCAATGCTATATCTATCATAATTACCCTGTAGTCTCTCATCTGTGATGATTCTGTTGGTCTGGTTCCATGTGCTGTCGATGAACACCACTCTCTGGAGGGGACAGGCCCCTGGTGTCTCAGTTTGGCCCTCTAACCCTGCTTCCCCTCCCCTCTCTTCTGTGTGCGTGGCCCCTGATGTCTGTCCCTCAGCCTGCTGTGTGGCCCCTGGCGCCTCCTCGGCTCTGGGCCTCTTCGGGGAAGGTTCCTTCTCTGGGGAGGCAGCTGACTTCATGTCAGCCAGGTTCTGTAATCTCTGTGACATCTCCTCCACCGAGACTGATCCAGGACCAGGGAACACCAGCACTACCTAAACATGCACGCACACACACGAACACGCACATAATACTTGTAATTTCAAGTCAACATAATACAAATGGTATTAATGTTATCTAATCAGGTTACGTTAGAATGACATTCATTTGTATGTATATGATATGGTAGACAAACTGTTTATCAAAGGCTCAAGTTGTTCTCTGTATATTTGTTCATATGAAGATGAGGAAAGCTGACTAACTTTGTCTGTTTCATCTTCATACTCAGGTATGCAGGGGTAGGTGTAGATGGTGACATCATCAGGAGCGAGGATCTTGGCGTGTATGGCTGTGCTCTTCCCATCAACCTCACTGGGATGCTTGATGATGTCAATCTTTATAGGGAGCTGCAAACACAACAGTTAGAGGAACTTTACAGTGTGACCAACCATGTTCATCAATTACACAGTTAGAGGAACTTTACAGTGTGACCAACCATGTTCATCAATTACATAGTTAGAGGAACTTTACAGTGTGACCAACCATGTTCATCAATTACAGTTCAGCTATTAACAATACAAACAGTCAACACATGTACTGTGAATTGTGTCTAAAACGTGTATCTATACCTACACCATAAGCTTGATAATTACTTGAATCAGATGTGTTCTTTCATGCTGGGCTGTAACAAAAGCCTGCATCTGCACCAGAACCGAAGAACACTTCAATCTTGTGTGTGAGGCACCGTAAGTAGTACTACTATCTCTGACACCCATCTCTGCAGGCTAGTGCTTTAATAAGACCAATCAGATTAAACCACTACAAGCCTGTGTTGTGTTGTGCATAATAGTACCAATAAGGTGAACCGAGACCCAGATCTTTTCCTGACCTTGACGGAGGGGATTTCCTGCTGGCTGACGCCCACTAAAGAACAGCAGGTGTAGCAGAAGAACATCCGGGAGCCTCCGCAGCTAGAACACTTCAGCCTGCCCCTCTGCTGTGCCTGCTCCAGCACCCTGTGGGGGGCCAGCTTCAGACCACGGAGGGGAGGGGAGGCAGGGACAGGGTTCTGTTTGGTTACTGGTTTGGAGTTGTTGTCAGGATGTTGGGTTTTAGCCTGTGTTGATTTGGGAGAGGAGGACACGTCCGAACTGGACATCCTGCTGACTGACAACAAACAAACCATCAAACTGGAGAATCAGGTGCACAGCCTGGGACGTAGTTATACCAGTTAGCTCGGTAGCTGACTCGCTACTAAGCAAATAACAACAAATACGTTATGTATGTGTGCTATAGTCAAATGATGTCTGGAAAGCGGTCAGCACTATTAGTATTCTGCCAGCAGCACAAACAATGACATCACTTTCGTATGGTAATGAGAACCCCCCCCCCAAAAAAAAAAAAAAAAGCCTGCATTTCAAAACACTGCAACGTGGATAACATTTTACATTTTACATTTTAGTCATTTAGCAGACGCTCTTATCCAGAGCGACTTACAGTTAGTGAATACATATTTTATATATTTTTTTCATACTGGTCCCCCGTGGGAATCGAACCCACAACCCTGGCGTTGCAAACGCCATGCTCTATCAACTGAGCTACATCCCTGCCGGCCATTCCCTCCCCTACCCTGGACAACGCTAGGCCAATTGTGCGCCGCCCATGAGTCTCCCGGTCGCGGCCGGCTGCGACAGAGCCTGGATTCGAACCAGGATCTCTAGTGGCACAGCTAGCACTGCGATGCAGTGCCTTAGACCACTGCGCCACTCAGGAGACACGATAACTCAAAAGATATAGAATTTTAAATCAATGGCCACTTCTATTGTGACAAGAAAATGCAATGAGTAATTTATATATATATATTTAAAAAAAGGGGAAAAAAGGTTTTAAATACATGATTAATACCAATAATTAAAAAATACAATGTTGACACTTGTATGTTGAGAATATTGGTCTATAGAGAGAGAACTTTTCTACCCATCTCAGCTAAAGTGGGGTGGGAAATACTCAGTAGTTTCTCTACTGACCAAATATGGTTAGTTTGGAGTGGGACTGTGTCCTACATACCCAGCAGCACTTCGTTCTCAGTCCCATCTTGAATGCCCAATGCAATATACTGTAATAGACTGTACATGGGAAACATATTGGCTTGTAGAGAGAAAGGTAGAAAAGTTGTCTCAGCTAAAGTGGGTTGGGAAATACTCAGTAGGGTCTCTACCAGGGTTTGCGTTAGCTGGTAATTTCCGGTTTTTGGACGCAATTTTTTTTTATGCCGATAAAAAATACATAAAGCCGACAAATAAAAACAGTATAAAATATACAGCTGAAAATTCCGGTTCTTTCACATTCATCTCTATACTCTGCCTGTCTCCCTCCCTTTCTATCTGTCTTGGCTTGAGCTATCACTAGTGAAGTGCAACATTGTATCAAATCAATCAACTGGAACCGGCCGGAAGCTGTCTCTAGCGAACTTGCAACGATCAACGAGTCTATTACGGGCCCTCAGAGTTTCCCGTGTTTTTGAGCAAGGGAAAGGTATTTTATGACTTTTCCACTGAATATATGGAATCATCAGATTGTGATATTTTGCTGTTTCACACCGAGGCTTGGTGATTATCGAGGGGGAGATTGTTGGAAATTGTTTTCAAATAGGCCTACTGTGAGGAACTATTAGGCTATCATTCGCAATGGATGAAAAAAAATATATAATAATACTTTGTTGACTTACTGTGTGAGGTGAAGAAAAAATGACTGAGAAGCTCAGCTTTTTAGTGGTGGACGTGGTGATTTAATGGGCATTTTCTTACATTTGCCCGTAGCAGGACAAGTAGGCTACTTCTATGCGTGCTCAGGCGCGCGTGCTCCCTCAACATTAACAACACCCATGCTCATTGCTCACATGGAGCACTCCAAACAAAAGACAATGAGTACAATGACTACTGAGTATTTCCCAACCCACTTTAGCTGAGACTGGTCGAAATATTATCTCTACAAGCCAATATGTATCCCATGTACAGTCTATTACAGTGTATTGCATTGGGACCTATAGAGTGGGCGGAGTGAAAAGCCAGCAGCAGCCTGTGCGACACTGAGCAGCAGGCTATGAGAGAAAGCCGAGTAGCCGGCTGTTGGAGAAGATGGATTTCGGCCATTTTCTCATTGATGAAACATTTGATCTCAGTACGGTTTTCTGTTCCCAAAACTAGAATCTGTTATGAACAGAGTGGACTGCGTTTTGTAGACTTTAACCTTTGTCAAAGTTGTAAAAAATCGCGTTATTTAGGCGTGCAAAGGCGATTTCAGTTTTTTGCACACAGTAGGCGTTCCCTAACGGAAATATGCAGATGTGGCTAGAACGGGCAAATAGGATCTCGCTAGCTCGTGTTTGGCTCTGCCCACCTCCTTGTTTGTTCTGCCCACTATTACTCATTAGTTCCCATTAGAAACGACAGGCTGTGGTCTATCTTGGTTTAGTTATAAACATCTTTGGTTGTACTGCACTAGAGTGCTAAAAAAAATGTATATTACCAAAGTTTAGCATGTCTTTGCAGGGGGACTGCCAGTATAATATCATGTTGCTAGGAGAACGGTAATGTCAGCACTGAAGTGTGCAAGCAAAGAGTTTTATAACTAACCCATTGTGCTATCTGTGGTGCAAGCTTACAAGCTAATTAGCTAGAATCTTGTTGCAGCTAACGATAACTAGCTAAATTAGCTTGTAGCTTGAGGCTATAAACACGTTCATATAGCGATACAATTAATGCTTTTATCTAACAGTGGAAGACAGAAAGCACATTTCATTAACGTTACCTGTTTAAAATGTGACTTTATCCAGTTGATTTAGAGCAATTGTCGATGTTTTCTGAAGCAGAGCAAGCATGGACTCTTTCTACGCCGGAAGTGTTAACCGGAAGAAGTTACCGGGGCGCATGTTGATGATAGCTGTTACCTAGCAACGGAACACGTGTATTATTTTGACAGTCAGGATCAAAGGGCTGAGCATCTTTGGAGGGTACGAGAGACAAAACATGGCTAAACAACAAGACCTGGAGGACGGTGAAGAAATCCTGAGCACGTTTGAAAAGTTTGTTCGGAATCAGGGACTGGTAAGAAAAGCCTTATAAACAATGGTTATTTATTAGATACTGCTGCCAATGTGTTGTTTTAACGTTTGCTAACGTTAACAAGTAGTTCCTAGCACAGTCCAAGCAAGATTACATAGTGTAGGCAATGTTGTTTTCTACCATGTGTTAAGCTGTAAGAATGCATTAACGTGTTAATTGTATAGGTATTTGAGATGGATAACAACATGATAATAATCAACATAAATACTCACATATAACAAATAGGCCTACATCATGATACTGAAACGGTCTCTCAACATTTTCTGTAGGTTGACTGGCCCGTTGCGTTTGAGGAGAATATAGAGATATCATCACACTTCAAACATTACAGTCATCCCATACAGATATATGACTACTTTAAAGTAAATGTGCCATTCCCAGTGGACGTCGCCATGTCCTTCTCCAAGAGCATAGAGGAGCTATATTCCAAAATAAAACTACATGCATCCATAATCTCACAAGAACAGAGCAAAAACAAGAATGCGGAGTCAGTGTTTGATGACGTTAATAAATGTAAGTAGCTACACTACCCACAGCTCTCAAATTCACCATCAGGCCAAATTGTGCATTTCGAACCCAGTCTCAACGAAACAGGGCTGCTGTGAAGTGGTGATAACGTTGCCATTATCTCAATGTTTCTTTCTCAGATACAATGTATGTGGAAAGAGCACATCGAATCATGAAAGAACAGGTAATGATTTTCAGACAGTGAAATTGCAGAGGAGCAGTTATAGTTATTTGTATTAGATTGTATAATTTATATAGGATGATTCTGATTTACAACAACATTGACAGAGTGAGGCAGTGTCATGGAGCTTGGACATCAAGGTGAGTCTGTTGTCTTGTCTGTTTATGGCTCTTTACACCATGAGGGCATTATCTCTCTGGTGTTTACTTAGTTAGACTAATGAGTTGTGTTTCTCCAGGACTATGACTACCCAGGGTTTGATGCAGTCGTGTATACTGACATCCCAGGACATCCTGATGCCTTACAACATTTGGACAGCGTCTCAGAGGCCCAAGGCTTCAATGTACGTACCTGCAATCTCATATCTACTCTGTGTGTGTCAGTGTGTGTGTGTGTGCGTGTGTGTGGTGTGGCCAGTGTTCTGCTCTCTCTCATCACAGGGGAATACTGTGGCAGCTCTGCAACCAATCATGTTAATCCAAGGAGTAGCCAGGCTCCTATTAAAGTCCTGTAGTATTAACAGTCTCAGGCTGCATCCCAAATGGTACCCTATTCCCTATATAGTGCACTACTTTTAATCAGGGCCCATAGAGTTTCCCATAGGGTTCTGGTCAAAAGTAGTGCACTATACAGTATACAGAAACAGAGAGACAAATGAAATGCAGAGTAAACCAGCGCTGGGCTAGGTCTTATTTATGACCAGAAACACTAATATCCATCCATCTCGCTGAAAGCCAGATGTGGTCGGTCCGGGTGATGGAGAGCAGACTTGTTATGTTATGTCAGGTTTCACAGATACCTGAGCGGTCACAGCTTTTAGGAAAAAGAGAAAGGGATCGCATGCAAACTTTGCATGCACGTCAAGCACATGTGTATTGAATGTGGCCGTCTCCCGCTCTCGGTGCATGCGATCGGATTCGACTGCATTCCAAACACACATGATTAATCTCTCACATATGTACTGTAGCTATGCTGCTGTGTGCCAGTCTTTAATGGCAGGGTGGATTGGTATTCAATGAGAAGTAGATTAGAGATTAGCTAGTTATCTGTAATGCTTTATTTAACACTCCAGTGTCAGCTGGTATTTACCAACACAATTGTTAACTACCTACCAACAGGTAAGGACATGGTGCCTGTTTCAATGAGTTATCAAAATACTAAAGCATAATTCTTATGCAATTCTTATGTAATTACCACTTTGCAATTACCATTTAATTGCTGTGTACATAACAGGACAATTCCATCTCATTGGGGTTAGGCTAATCATCATTAATCCTGCTGTGTGTGTGTGTGCATGTGTGTGTATGATTCTTTACTGCAGCCAGGCTTCCTGAAGATCTGGAGGCCGTTCTTTCTGTGTGATCTGTCCGTGGCTGTTCTCAAAGACACATTCTGGTGGTTCTTCCTCCACAGATTTAAGGTGACTTCACTCCAACCTTTGTGATGCACTGTATCAACGCACAATGCTACCTAAAAACATGTAACTATGATACATATCCGTAGTAATATGAGGCAGATGATGGGGGAGACAGTACAGTACATCCATCACTGGTAATACAGTATTTATAGATGAATGTGATTTAGAGGAAAAGCATGCAGTGAAAATTATCTTATCTGACGGTTTCTGCCAGATTCCACAACTAAGTTATGATATACTCAGTATTAAGCAGAGGCAGTCTTACGCACGTATGCACAATATAACGTGAAATATCAAAATATTGTACGTAATTGGTCTTGATAAAGTTGAGTAAAGGATGAAATGTAGGGCTCTGTGCGAACACTTATTTTAGAATATGTTCTGACTGTACAGTAGTTGTTGGATGCTGTCAGGTTAGGTAGCCTGCAGTACCTTACAGTGTGGAACTGTGTGTCAATACCCTCCCAGCCTAACGTGGAGGAGGAGAGCCAGTTGTTTGATCGTATCTCTGGAGCCTTTGTCTCTCTGCTGATGACTGTTCAGATGGACCTGAAGGACAAGCTCTTTAAGGTACTTATATTTAACAAACACTGTTATCCAGAGGGATTTACATTCAGCACATTCAGCTATCACAATCTTTGTAGAACCTTCTTCAAAAAGTTGCTGCTATCTGCAAAATCAGTGCTAGTAACTTACTTGAAGAAAAGTGTGAGTGTTTGTGCAAGACAAGACAAATCCAGCAGTTACAGTAAAGCCTGTGTGTGTTCCAGGTGTATGCAGACTGCCTGGCCCAGGCGGTCTACGGAGCGTTCTACAGAGCGTTCCCTGAGTCCATGGAACGTCTAGGCAATGACTTCAAGACAGACCTGACTGACCTCATCTCCCTCTGGGTATCAGGTTAGTGTTAGTGTTTGGGTCTGGTGATCATCGCATGCAACCACATCACGCTGTATTTAAAGTACAGTTAAACATCTCAATGCATTACAGACTTTCTAAACAACAAAATGACATACTCTAAATGACAAAGAACAACAAAGATCAAATCAAAATGTATTTGTCACATGCTTGGTAAACAACAGGTGTAGACTAACAGTGAAATGCTTGCTTACGGGCCCTTCTCAACAATGCAGAGAGAACAATATAAACATTTTAGAAAAATATTATAACACGAGGAATAAATACACAATGAGTAACGATAACTTGATATATACACAGGATACCAGTACCGAGTCCATGTGCAAGGGTACGATGTAATTGAGGTAGATATGTACATATAGATAGTGGTAAAGTGACTACGCAACAGGATAGATAATAAACAGTAGCAGCAGTGAATGTGATGAGTCAAAAGAGTTAGTCCAGAAAGGGTCAATGCAGATAGTCCCGGTAGCTATTTAGTTAACTATTTAGCAGTCTTATGGCTTGGGGGTAGAAGCTTTTCAGGGTGTTGTTGGTTCCAGACTTGGTCCATTGGTATCGCTTGGCGTTCGGTAGCAGAGAGACCAGTCTATGACTTAGGTGGCTGGTGTCTGACAGTTTTTAGGGCCTTCCTTTGATAAGAACAACATACAGTTAGTGTTTAAAAATAGTTTGTCTCCTGTGTGTCTCTGTTAGGTGTGAAGCCCACCATGTTGTCGTGGCAGAGCTGGAACCTGGGCTGGCTGGATCCTGTAGACACGTCCGGGGAGAGCCATGGAGAGTCAGCATGTGGTAAGACCTGATCTACTGACCTGTTGTTTCAGATTCACAGAGGGTTTACACCTAGCTACTGACCTGTTGTTTCAGATTTGCTGAGGGTTTACAGCTACTGACCTGTTGTTTCAGATTTACTGAGGGTTTACATCTACTGACCTGTTGTTTCAGATTGACTAAGGGTTTAGGCTAAACCTACTGACCTGTTGTTTCAGACTGACTGAGGGTTTAGGCTAAACCTACTGACCTGTTGTTTCAGATTTACTGAGGGTTTACATCTACTGACCTGTTGTTTCAGATTTACTGAGGGTTTACATCTACTGACCTGTTGTTTCAGATTTGCTGAGGGTTTACAGCTACTGACCTATTGTTTCAGATTTACTGAGGGTTTAGGCTAAACCTACTGACCTGTTGTTTCAGATTGACTGAGGGTTTAGGCTAAACCTACTGACCTGTTGTTTCAGACTGACTGAGGGTTTAGGCTAAACCTACTGACCTGTTGTTTCAGATTGACTGAGGGTTTAGGCTAAACCTACTGACCTGTTGTTTCAGATTGACTGAGGGTTTAGGCTAAACCTACTGACCTGTTGTTTCAGATTGACTAAGGGTTTAGGCTAAACCTACTGACCCGTTGTTTCAGACTGACTGAGGGTTTAGGCTAAACCTACTGACCTATTGTTTCAGACTGACTGAGGGTTTAGGCTAAACCTACTGACCTGTTGTTTCAGACTGACTGAGGGTTTAGGCTAAACCTACTGACCTGTTGTTTCAGACTGACTGAGGGTTTAGGCTAAACCTACTGACCCGTTGTTTCAGTAAGGCGTATAACCACAAAGAGAACAAGCTACAACATGAACCTCTGCTTTAACACATGCCTATCTATCACTACTACACTCTATTCTGTCACATAGCGCTGTGATGTAGTGAGGGCATGACTTGATATATAGACATTAAACTATCAAGTCATCCTGACTGTGGTGCCGCGGCCTCGCTGAGTGTTGGCTCACAACAAACCATCACTGCACTGTGCTTCTGGGACAGTAATGGGATATGGGCTCCTTTTAAAAACGTTTCAAGATACAACTTTTTATGGACAGCTTTAGAGGAGGGAAATAATTTAATATATATATTTTTTTTTTTTTTTGGGGGGTAGATCAGCTTTAATATTGCAGATAGATTGTAATTGTCTGCATCACTTCCAATCCCCCATATGTTTTTTTTTCTCGCAAATATATATATATATATATATATAGTAATAAAGGGAAATATATTTAAAAAAAGGATATGTATATATATACATGTATGTATATGTATTTATATGTATGTATGTGTATATGAATGTGTATGTATGTATATGTATATGTATGTATATATATATATATATATATATATACATATACATATACATATACATACATATAAATACATATATATACATATCCTTAAAAAAATATATTTCTCTTTAATACTTTTCAACCCCACCACCCCTTCCCTAATTGGAGTAAACTAGTGAACAACAACGTTTAGGCCTCTACTTCCAGCTTATACAGTGGGGAAAAAATGTATTTAGTCAGCCACCAATTGTGCAAGTTCTCCCACTTAAAAAGATGAGAGAGGCCTGTAATTTTCATCATAGGTACACGTCAACTATGACAGACAAAATGAGCAAAAAAATCCAGAAAATCACATTGTAGGATTTTTTATGAATTTATTTGCAAATTATGGTGGAAAATAAGTATTTGGTCAATAACAAAAGTTTCTCAATACTTTGTTATATACCCTTTGTTGGCAATGACACAGGTCAAACGTTTTCTGTAAGTCTTCACAAGGTTTTCACACACTGTTGCTGGTATTTTGGCCCATTCCTCCATGCAGATCTCCTCTAGAGCAGTGATGTTTTGGGGCTGTCGCTGGGCAACACGGACTTTCAACTCCCTCCAAAGATTTTCTATGGGGTTGAGATCTGGAGACTGGCTAGGCCACTCCAGGACCTTGAAATGCTTCTTACGAAGCCACTCCTTCGTTGCCCGGGCGGTGTGTTTGGGATCATTGTCATGCTGAAAGACCCAGCCACGTTTCATCTTCAATGCCCTTGCTGATGGAAGGAGGTTTTCACTCAAAATCTCACGATACATGGCCCCATTCATTCTTTCCTTTACACGGATCAGTCGTCCTGGTCCCTTTGCAGAAAAACAGCCCCAAAGCATGATGTTTCCACCCCCATGCTTCACAGTAGGTATGGTGTTCTTTGGATGCAACTCAGCATTCTTTGTCCTCCAAACACAACGAGTTGAGTTTTTACCAAAAAGTTCTATTTTGGTTTCATCTGACCATATGACATTCTCCCAATCCTCTTCTGGATCATCCAAATGCATTCTAGCAAACTTCAGACGGGCCTGGACATGTACTGGCTTAAGCAGGGGGGACACGTCTGGCACTGCAGGATTTGAGTCCCTGGCGGCGTAGTGTGTTACTGATGGTAGGCTTTGTTACTTTGGTCCCAGCTCTCTGCAGGTCATTCACTAGGTCCCCCCGTGTGGTTCTGGGATTTTTGCTCACCGTTCTTGTGATCATTTTGACCCCACGTGGTGAGATCTTGCGTGGAGCCCCAGATCGAGGGAGATTATCAGTGGTCTTGTATGTCTTCCATTTCCTAATAATTGCTCCCACAGTTGATTTCTTCAAACCAAGCTGCTTACCTATTGCAGATTCAGTCTTCCCAGCCTGGTGCAGGTCTACAATTTTGTTTCTGGTGTCCTTTGACAGCTCTTTGGTCTTGGCCATAGTGGAGTTTGGAGTGTGACTGTTTGAGGTTGTGGACAGGTGTCTTTTATACTGATAACAAGTTCAAACAGGTGCCATTAATACAGGTAACGAGTGGCGGACAGAGGAGCATCTTAAATAAGAAGTTACAGGTCTGTGAGAGCCAGAAATCTTGCTTGTTTGTAGGTGACCAAATACTTATTTTCCACCATAATTTGCAAATAAATTCATTAAAAATCCTACAATGTGATTTTCTGGATTTTTTTGCTCAATTTGTCTGTCATAGTTGACGTGTACCTATGATGAACATTACAGGCCTCTCTCATCTTTTTAAGTGGGAGAACTTGCACAATTGGTGGCTGACTAAATACTATTTTTCCCCACTGTACATACTATATACATTTTATGGACACAGTCAATTTTACAATAATTCTATTTTGTTTGTTTTTACTCCTGAACTTCCTCTACCCTCAACCTCTCAGATCATTTTCATGATGTCCATCCGGTTTGCTTCTATATGCCATATCTTTCTAACTGTGCTCTTTCACAAAAGCTCTCAACCTATAACCTATATCCTTATTATGGACACAGTATGCTTTACATTAGTTATCTTGTTGTTATTAATAATTTAATACTTACCAGAAAGTAGGATATGAAATTCATTCACTTATATTCTCACAATATTCTGTTGATCATCATTTGTAGCTTGCACTCATAACTCTCAGCCATGGATTTATATGGTGTGTGTGTGGTGTGTATGTGTGTGCGTGTGTGTTTGGTGTGTGTGTGTGTATGTATGTAACTGATTATCTCTCTCTGTGGTTTAGATTTGTCACTAGAGAGGAGAGTGTGGAATGTTAGTGCTGTTTGAAAGTGTTGTGGTGTTCTGGGGGTTCCGTGCTAAGGTTCCAAACACTCCAGACTCTCCGGGGAAACAAGGTTCAAATGTATCAAGTTCAGCTGCTGCCAGGGCCTCCCTGGGTCTCCCCCTCCTCTACCTCCCCCGAGTCTCCCCCTGGAACCCCCTACAGTCTCCCCCGTCTCCCCTTGCTTCCCCTCTCACCCCTTCCCTTCCCTCCACACATGCTGTTGGCATTAAGCACACACGTTGTCTCGTGTGTTCCTGCTTCGCCACAAATGCAAGCAGGGCCTACTGCCGTCCGCTGTGCTTAAAGTGTGTCTCTGGATCGTAGTAAATCGTTCCTCACATTACTTTAACAAGTGGAGAGTTTGCTGCTGTGCCACACTGATGTTACTGTAGCTGATTCCACTCATCACCAGTGTTCATGCCACTCTGACTCGGTCTGCATCCCAAATGGCATCCTATTCTCCCTGGTCAAAGGTAGTGCACTATATAGGGAATTGGGTGCCATTTGGGATGTAGACTGGGTCTGTTCCAGAACTGGGTACAAATACTATTTAAAATAATTTAAAATACTCCATCTGGGCTTGATTGAGCATGCCTGGCTTAATGGACCAATATAATCGTCCTAAAACTATAAACCCTGCCCACCTGGCACTCTAGGCAGGCTAGAACAAACACTCAAAGTATATTTTAAAGATTTTAAATAGTACGCTTTCTCTTTATACAGCCAAGCAAAAGGGCAGGAGAGGTGATCGTCTTGGTATGTTTGGGATATGACTCCCTACAGATGTAGGATCTTAATTTGATCAGCCTGTTGAAGGAGAACATTCCTGCAATGCAGGACATTTAAAACTTGTAGTGTATTTTAGGTTTGAAAAGGCTTCTGAAGTTTGTAATTTCACTTTGAAAGTTCAGACTTGGTTTTCCCTTATGAAATGTGTATCAACCCCTACAAAAATGTCCATGAATTATAATCAACATAATAATTACTGTTATTTCCCTGCTATAGCAAATTGGCTCAAATTAAGCTCCTACATCTGTACAAGTTATATGTCTTCCCTATACTTATACTGTATTCCTAGCTAGCTCTCTCCTCTCCTCTATGTCCCAGGCAGTCTTTTCTATGGCCTACAGTTGAAGTCGGAAGTTTACATACACTTAGGTTAGAGTCATTAAAACTCGTTTTTCACCCACTCCACAAATTTCTTGTTAACAAATTATAGTTTTGGCAAGTCGGTTATGATCTACTTTGTGCATGACACAACTAATTTTTCCAACAATTGTTTACAGATAGATTATTTCACTTATAATTCACTGTATCAAAATTCCAGTGGGTCAGAAGTTTACATACACTAAGTTGACTGTGACTTTAAACAGCTTGGAAAATTCCCGAAAATGATGTCATGGCTTTAGAAGCTTCTGATAGGCGAATTGACATCATTTGAGTCAATTGGAGGTCTACCTGTGGATGTATTTCAAGGCATACCTTCAAACTCAGTGCCTCTTTGCTTGACATCATGGGAAAATCAAAAGAAATCAGCCAAGACCTCAGAAAAAAAATGGTAGACCTCCACAAGTCTGGTTCATCCTTGGGAGCAATTTCCAAACGCCTGAAGGTACCACGTTCATCTGTACAAACAATAGTACGCAAGTATAAACACCATGGGACCACGCAGCCGTCATACCGCTCAGGAAGGAGACGCGTTCTGTCTCCTAGAGATGAACGTACTTTGGTGCGAAAAGTGCAAATCAATCCCAGAACAACAGCAAAGGACCTTGTGAAGATGCTGGAGGAAACAGGTACAAAAGTATCTATATCCACAGTAAAATGAGTCCTATATCGACATAACCTGAAAGGCCGCTCAGCAAGGAAGAAGCCACTGCTCCACGGGGGTGGCAGCATCATGCTGTGTGGGTGCTTTGCTGCAGGAGGGACTGGTGCACTTCACAAAATAGATGGCATCATGAGGAAGGAAAATTATGTGGATATATTGAAGCAACATCTCAAGACATCAGTCAGGAAGTTAAGGCTTGGTTGCAAATGGGTCTTCCAAATGGACAATGGCGGTTTTGGAGCAGTGGCTTCTTCCTTGCTGAGTGGCCTTTCAGGTTATGTCGATATAGGACTCGTTTTACTGTGGATATAGATTTCAAGCCCGAAATGTGACGTAAAACTGCAAAATAAATCTCTATGCCACATGGCAAAATGAGTAGAATTGCAAGAATTGAACTTTAAAACAAATTATTTTCTCTCTGCCATAAAGAGGGGGGCCACTAAAATGTTTTTCCGTGAGGTGGGGGGCCCACACAACTAGGGCTGTGGTGGTCAGGAAATGTTGTCAGCCGGTGATTGTCAAGCAAATTTACATTAATTAACTTAAACACATTTAGCATCTCCTGGCTTCTACGCATAGCCTACAAGCTTTGAAAAAGTGTAATAAATCCATTTAATATAGCCTACACCATCCCAATAAATCCATTATTTATTTTAGACAGGTCTAAAGAAACATGATATGAAGAAAATGTAGTCTATTTCAGAAGAACAGAATAGCATACTCTGAGTTGTCCTTATGTTAGGCCCTGATCTGGCTATGCCATATGGCTGTGGGCTACACTAGTTCATTAAGCAGACAATATTTGCTTAGAATTCCATGGCATTATTTTATAAAATTAATAGTATGAAGAATACAATTGAACATAGCTGAATAAAATAGAAAGGATATTTTCTCCTAACGATTTGAGGGAGTGTGCACATGCGGCTATTCTGTGTTGGACAGTTAACAAAGAAACAGGTCCTCATATATGCTTAATTTAGAGTTATTTATGCAACTTTAGTTGTGATACAAAGGTTGGGCTATATGTTTTGATTTTTAATATATTCTAAGCCTGTATGATGTGACTAATGATGATATGAAAGGCATGAGCTCTGCTTAGTTATTTGCGCAGGCTACACACACTTCATCAGTCTCTCATTCACAGTTTGACAAGCACTTGATAACACTTTGAATTTCCCGGCGGCATCCCCTTTGTGTGGCCGTAAAGCCCCCTAAAAAAATCCTGCCTTTTGCGGCCAGTGGCCGTTGTGCCCTTGGGCTGAACATAATAATTATAATTCCCTTCTCCCGGCTGCGTGCTCCGAAGCACCTCTCACTCACATGGCTCTCTCAGATATCTCAATTCATATTAGCCAATGCATGTCAAGTGATCGGGTCCTTCTCAAAGCATCTTGGGTCCTTCTCACAGGCTACAAGTGAAGACAGACACATCTGGGACACAACTGCGCGCATCCTAATCGAATTCCTAGGCTCATATTGAAGATGTACTATTCGTCTGCCAACAAGATGAACAAGCCTAACGGACAGCAAAAGCACTAGCGTATGTCAATCTACTATCCCCCATAGTACAAAAGTTGACCTATTCTATTTGTCAACTTTTCCTTCAGTGTGAAATAAATATTGCAAACAGAGTCTGGAACAGTTGTGAGATGCGATAGATCCCAAATTAATACAACCGCTAGCATCAAAAAACCTTTTAAAAGAAATTATGCAACAGATCAGAACGTTTAGCTTAAAATGTTGATAAACTATTAGGCTATTTCTTCACATTATTAGCGCAGCAATGTGCACACGGCAGTAGGCTATAAGCCTGAATGTTCCAAAATGCAATCAATTAGTGGGAAAACACCATTCTCAAAAGTGACCGCAAATGCGATTATGCATGTAATGCTTTATTATAAAGGTGCATTTTTATGGTGAAAATTACTTTCCCCAAACTTGAAACTCATGTGCCGCCAATGTATGCCAGTTAGTCCCTACACCGGTTATAAAGCGGCTGAATGTGCTTAATTGTAAGAAGTTATTTGACCACTTTAGTTGTGATACAAACCTTATCAAAACATATAGGCCTATGGGCCAGGCTACATGAGTTCTGTGATTTGATGTCACAAAAAAAGGTGTGCACTGTTTCTTGCCTTACTGCTCACAAGCTGGGCATCATTTACAATTGATAATATATAATTCACAGGTGATAGGCTGATATTGTCACCCATCAGACTTCTTCTTGATTTAATCTTGTCTTTACACATACTAAATAATATATGTGTGATATTAGTTTTGATTTAGAATGGACCATTATCATGCACCTGTCTCAGAACGGGGGCAGGGGAAAAAAATAAGTAATCTATGCACTTAAATAGCGAATGGAGGACGCTTTTCCCGTGGTTCATTTTCATGCCAACCAGGTAGGCTATACTCGTGTTGTGAAGAGAAGCAATGTGCTTAATATTAGGAAAGTTGAGCAATAAATATAGTAGGCCTAGCCAATAGAAAGCTGATGGGATCCTCCTCTTTTTAATAGAGGCCAACAAAACTCTGTTTTCTCATGCAGTTGCGTAGCCTATAGAAATGTTGGGCAACATGAGCTCATGGGCTCTCATGAAGTGTTTGATTAGATTTTCGATTACATTTGCATTGATGTCAGAGTGATTAGAGGGACAATAGAGTGCTGAGTACCAGGTATTTAGCAAGTTTGGTAGGCTACTAATGACCATCAGCAGCATCAGAGCTTGGAGAAGCCTAGTTACCGTGACTAAACGGTCACGTAGAATTTGACTGCGGTCATGACTCGTGACCACCAGTGTGGTGGTAATATGGTCACCGTAACAGCCCTACACCCAACCAAATCTCGCTTAAGGCCCCCAAAAAGCTAGCTCTCCTCTCTCCTTTAAATTCCTAGCAAGCAAGCCTAACCCCCATAGCTAGCTCTCTCCTCTATGTTCATAGCAGGCCTTGCTAGCTCTCTGTCCTTTATGTTCATAGCAGGCCTTGCTAGCTCTCTGTCCTCTATGTTCATAGCAGGCCTTGCTAGCTCTCTGTCCTCTATGTTCATAGCAGGCCTTGCTAGCTCTCTGTCCTCTATGTTCATAGCAGGCCTTGCTAGCTCTCTGTCCTCTATGTTCATAGCAGGCCTTGCTAGCTCTCTGTCCTTTATGTTCATAGCAGGCCTTGCTAGCTCTCTGTCCTCTATGTTCATAGCAGGCCTTGCTAGCTCTCTGTCCTTTATGTTCATAGCAGGCCTTGCTAGCTCTCTGTCCTCTATGTTCATAGCAGGCCTTGCTAGCTCTCTGTCCTCTATGTTTATAGCAGGCCTTGCTAGCTCTCTGTCCTCTATGTTATTAGCAGGCCTTGCTAGCTCTCTGTCCTTTATGTTCATAGCAGGCCTAGCCTCCATAGCTACATATAGCTCTCTTCTCTACCTATAGCTGTTCTCTGTGTCCAAGGCAGTCTCCTCTATGTTCTTAGCAGGCCTAGCCAGCTCTCTCCTCTATGTTCCTAGCAGGCCTAGCCAGCTCTCTCCTCTATGTTCCTAGCAAGCCAGCTCTCTCCTCTATGTTCCTAACAGGCCTAGCCAGCTCTCTCCTCTCCTCTATGTTCCTAGCAGCCCTAGCCAGCTCTCTCCTCTATGTTCCTAGTAGGCCTAGCCAGCTCTCTCCTCTATGTTCGTAGCAGGCCTAGCCAGCTCTCTCCTCTATGTTCCTAGCAGGCCTAGCCAGGTCTCTCCTCTATGTTCCTAGCAGGCCTAGCCAGGTCTCTCCTCTATGTTCCTAACAGGCCTAGCCAGCTCTCTCCTCTATGTTCCTAGCAGGCCTAGCCAGCTCTCTCCTCTATGTTCCTAGCAGGCCTAGCAGGCCTAGCCAGCTCTCTCCTCTATGTTCCTAGCAGGCCTAGCCAGCTCTCTCCTCTATGTTCCTAGCAGGCCTAGCCAGCTCTCTCCTCTATGTTCCTAGCAGGCCTAGCCAGCTCTCTCCTCTATGTTCCTAGCAGGCCTAGCCAGCTCTCTCCTCTCTCCTCTATGTTCAAATGGCTACCCAGACTATTTGGCTACCCAGACTATTTGCATTGCACCCCCACCCCTCTTTTACGCTGCTGCTACTCTCTGTTTATTATCTATGCATAGTCACTTTAATAACTCTACCTACATGTACATATTACACCAATTACCTCGACTAACCGATGCCCCCACACATTGACTCGGTACCGGTACCCCCTGTGTATAGCCTCGCTATTGTTATTTTTACTGCTGCTCTTTAATTATTTGTTACTTTTATTTCGTATGATTTGTATTTTGGAGGCGTATTTTTCTGTAATTTTTTGGGGATATTCTTTCTTAAAACTGCATCATTGGTTAATAATAATATAATAATAATAATAATAATATGCCATTTAGCAGACGCTTTTATCCAAAGCGACTTACAGTCATGCGTGCATACATTTTTTGTGTATGGGTGGTCCCGGGGATCGAACCCACTACCTTGGTGTTACAAGCGCCGTGCTCTACCAGCTGAGCTACAGAGGGCTTGTAAGTAAGCATTTCACTGTAAGGGTCTACACCTGTTGTATTCGGCCCATGTGACAAATAAAATCAGATTTGATTTTGATTTGATTTGATTTGTGCCTAGCAGGCCTAGCCAGCTTTCTCCTCTGTCCTCTATGTTCCTAGCAGGGCTAGCCAGCTCTCTCCTCTCTCCTCTATGTTCCTAGCAGGCCTAGCCAGCTCTCTCCTCTCTCCTCTATGTTCCTAGCAGGCCTAGCCAGCTCTCTCCTCTCTCCTCTATGTTCCTAACAGGCCTAGCCAGCTCTCTCCTCTCTCCTCTATGTTCCTAACAGGCCTAGCCAGCTCTCTCCTCTCGCCTCTATGTTCATAGCAGGCCTAGCCAGCTCTCTCTCTCCTCTATGTTCGTAGCAGGCCTAGCCAGCTCTCTCCTCTCTCCTCTATGTTCGTAGCAGGCCTAGCCAGCTCTCTCCTCTGTCCTCTATGTTCCTAGCAGGCCTAGCCAGCTCTCTCCTCTGTCCTCTATGTTCCTAGCAGGCCTAGCCAGCTCTCTCCTCTCTCCTCTATGTTCCTAGCAGGCCTAGCCAGCTCTCTCCTCTGTCCTCTATGTTCCTAGCAGGCCTAGCCAGCTCTGTCCTCTGTCCTCTATGTTCGTAGCAGGCCTAGCCAGCTCTCTCCTCTCTCCTCCATGTTCATAGCAGGCCTAGCCAGCTCTCTCCTCTCTCCTTCATGTTCGTAGCAGGCCTAGCCAGCTCTCTCCTCTATGCTCTTAGCAGACCCAGCTCTCTTCTCTACAGCCCAGTTAGCTCCTGTTGGCTGCAGTCTCCTCCACAGTCTGTTGGGAATCCACAGCCTTGAGTTAGAAATGTGTTTACATTTTGAACATGTTACAAGTCTGCTAAGACTAACTTTGCGTGACTTGGCAGAAGCCTTCACCTTGCTCAGACTTTGTTTGCGTCAACCTCATTCTGGGGTTTTCTCTCTCAACTTCACTCTCTTTATCTGTCAGAGCTGCTCGGAGCCAGATGTGAACCCCAACAGAAGGTAAAGCTTTCATCTATCTGCCTATATGTGTGCATCAGTGGAGGCTGATGAGGGGAGGACAGCTCATAATAATGTCTGGAACAGAGCGAATGTAATTGTATCAAACACATGGAAACCATGGAAACCATGTGTTTGATGTATTTGATACCATTCCACTCATTCCGCTCCAGCCAATACCATGAGCCCGTCCTCCCCAATTAAGGTGCCACTGACCTCCTGTGGTGTGCGTGTACAGTGTTGGTGTAGGGTGTGTACAGTGTTGGTGTATGGTGTGTGTGTGTGTGGCCAACTGCCAATATGCTCTACCCTCAATCTGACAGCGCTCAGATTTCACTCAATACAATATAAAGTTATGAGCAAATTATTACAACATTCGGTCTGTGTGTTGACATATTTTTATCCGCCCCTGCATCAAATTAAGAGATGTATCCAGGACTTGTGCTATTCTGGTGTACCTTATCAGACAGGGAATAATGTAATTCATTTGTCTCATGCATCTCACTGCTGGACCCTTATCTAAATGAAACTTTTTCCAGATTTATCTTCCCGATGTGTATTTAATCTTGTTGGGACAAAGGACAGCAGATTTGATTATCTAGTCCTTTAGTCATATAAGCTGGGAACTAGTCTGGTTAAC
Organism: Coregonus clupeaformis; assembly: GCF_020615455.1. Lineage (NCBI taxonomy): Eukaryota > Metazoa > Chordata > Actinopteri > Salmoniformes > Salmonidae > Coregonus > Coregonus clupeaformis. The sequence goes on from NC_059192.1 coordinate 93,515,826, forward strand.
ATCTCTGGAGAGAACTCCAACGCAGTGAGAGAGCGTTTTATTAACGTCAGCAGTCTGAAGGACCCAGACCTGCAGCAGACCTTTATACTGTGATAAACTGCAGGATTTTGTTTTAGGCCAGCAGTATTAAGAGACTAATGGATGGTGTTAGAATTATATATGGCTCTGTAGGGGTCTTAACTCATAATCTCTGAATATGTTTTTGAGATCCTAGCCAAGCTCACATCCTGAAAAGATCTTTAGAGATCCTAGAAGATCTTAGAGGATCACCAGGCATGGATACTTGTCTTTTGTTGTGGTTTAACCGGTAAACCCACAATCCAATAATATACTGTTGTTATATTATACATTATATAACATATAACGTATAAAACATTGTTATGGTACCCGAGGCATTGATTAATGCTCAATGTTAAAATCAAATCTTCCTACCAGCACATCTAAGGCAATATGACACCAATTTTGATGAAACTTCGCAAATCAACTTCGATGGAGGTACATAACACACTCCCCACCTCTCGTCTTGATCTGTTCCGTCTTTACCGAGAACCATATTCGGGATTTCTAACAGGGTCATTAGCATCTCGGTTATAGTACATGATAACATACATTTGGTTGGATGTAACAAACTGCGTTTATATTCTAAATATTAAAGTGGTTATTAAGTAATTTAGTTGAATTAATTGAGAGTATAGATAACAAAGATATGATGAAACTAAATGACTAACAGTTCAAGTCAATTCAACTAAACTTTTTAGTTGAGTGTCATGTTGTTAAGTTGAAACTTTACAGGAGTTTATTTGTTTATTCAAATGTGTTATGTTTTTCCTGGACACCTCTATGATTGTGGAACCCAATGACATTCTGTATATCAGTGTCTGTGTTTAAAATACAAAACACTTAAGTTGTCAGATATAGGCTGGTTGATTATACATATTACAGCAGCAAAGCGGATCCTTTTGATATTCCTGCCGAGTTATTCCTAGAATGTCTTGCATTTTGCCGTTCAGTTATTCCTAGAATGTCTTGCATTTTGCCGTTCAGTTATTCTCTGAATGTCTTGTATTTTGCTGTTCCTCTAATGTGTTGTTGGCAGCTGATAGGTTGTTGATTCTCTGGTTCCAACCGAACCCTCTGCTCAGACTCCTGGCCAGCGAGGCTTATGGGTAGTGGCAGAGTGAGGGCATGGTTTATGTCCCCAAAGATGAAGTGGCAAAACACATCTTAGAAAATAAATAATTTACACTCCAAACACCCCATAATAACTAATCTTTGGTTTTTATATAAATAACACAAATAATAACTTACAACAATGGATAATAACACAAACGTTATAGGCCAGTATGGAGATTTTGCAGTTTAGTTGTAACTGTGCAGACAGAGTGAACGTCTTTTAAAAGGTTGTTAAAAGGTTATTTAATGGTAATGAGATGACGAGTACGGTATATGTGATGTGCTTCAGGAACATCCAAAAACAGAAGAGATGAAAGGAATGAAGTGATTTAAATGAAGCCTCTGGTATGTTGCTGCAGTTAACTTAAATTCGTTAGTGAGACCAACAATATCTTAGTAAAGCATTATGGTATCTGGCAGAACATGGAATGTCTCAACAGAAAAAAAGCCTGTCTACGTCCCAAATGGCACCCTATTGTCTGTGTAGTGCACTATTATCCAGGGCCCATAGGGCTCCGGTCAAAAGTAGTGCACTATATAGGGAATAGGGTGCTAGTTGGGACACAGCCCCTCATCTCAAAGTTCAAATAAATACCATTTATCACATCAGGGACATAACAGAGATCAACGCTAACAATTTATATAATCATTAATTAATTAATTATAGTGGAGGAAGATCAAGGCATACAGTATAACATACACATTTAACACGCTGTGTGTTCTGGTCTCTCTGTACTTTAATCCAGATATCATTCCTAACTTCATCAGCATCATCGTCATCATCATCCTCATTATCATCATCATCATCAGCAGCAGCAGCGTTACATTCTTGCATTGTTAAATCTGTGTCCCAAATGGCAGCCTATTCCCTACATAGTGCACTATTTGACCAAGGAGAAATACTTTATTTATCCCACAAAGTACATGATTTTATATAATTGCCCCATGTAGGAAATACAGTATGGAGGACTAAAAGTGCCACAATTAAATAAATAAATACACCATTAAATAATTACTTAAATGTGTCATTAATTAATTAAAATTAGAATTAAATACATAAATGTGTAATTAAATGTATCATTAATTAATTCAAATACCGATTCATTTTATGTAAAATACATATATAATTATTTCACTATTTACATTTACATTTCATGATCCTGCATTGCAGTGATTCATGAATTACTTAAAACTGTCAAACTGACCCATCAAAGTCAGTGGGCGGGGCTAACGCGAATCTAGTCTGATCCATTGCTTTGGTCTGAAGTAGAGTAGGCCCAGCGTCTCAACATTGGGGCTAGCAGGACCGAGTCTTCTCTTGATTTTTAGCCGTTGCAATGAAAGTTCTGTTTAACCGTGTAACTAAACCAACGTAGAGGTGAATAGCGCCACCCAGTGTATTGGAATGTGTTCAGTAGCTCTGCATCAATCCATAATCCGGAATTGATTTGTCTTGGCTTGATGCAGAGGGTAACCAATCAGGCGTTAGGTTCCGCCTACCAACTTTTGATGGGTCAGTTTGACAGTTTTAAGTAATTCAGGAAGCACTCCAACGCAGGACCATGAAATGTAAATGTAAATAGTGAAATTATTATATATGTATTTTACATAAAATGAATCGGTATTTGAATTAATTAATGACACATTTAATAACACATTTATGTATTTAATTCTAATTTTAATTAATTAATGACACATTTAAGTAATTATTTAATGGTGTATTTATTTATTTAATTGTGGCACTTTTAGTCCTCCATAATACAGTGCCATTTGGGACACAATCATTATCAAACCTTAGTAAATTAATAGGGAGTCAATGAGCAGCTGTCGCATGTAATTACATATGTATTTTAGTTCGTACATATATATTTATCAATATATTGTGTATATATATGGTGTGTTTTGAACACTTGTACAGTGAAAAGGCAAGTCCAGCTTGCTGACTGTCTTTACATTGATCCAACGTCCAACAGTGGTACTGTTTGCTTATTATACTACGTTTAGTTACACTTTATTTTACAGCCTGCTTTCTACCTGTTATTTACTTAAACATAACATGGAAACAAATTATTATTACTCAGTAACTAGCTCTTAGAATATTTGGGACTAAGTGAAACAAGTAGCACTACAATAGGTACCATTTGATATCGCATCGTTTTCAATTTCATTGATTTATTAAGTAAGCTATAATTAAGCAATAAGGCCCCAGGGGGTGTGGTATATGGCCAATATACCACAGCTAAGGGCTGTTCTTATGCACGACGCAACGCAGAGTTCCTGGATACAGCCCTCAGCCAAGGTATATTGGCCATATACCACAAACCCCCGAGGTGCCTTATTGCGCTTATAAACTGGTTACCAACGGAATTAGAGCTGTAAAAATAAATGTTTTGTCATACCCGTTGTTTACGGTCTGATATACCACGGCTGTCAGACAATCAGCATTCGAACAACCCAGTTTTTAATACAAATTATAACCAGCTGTTTGTTTTTGTAAATTCCAGGTAAATACCAACTATATTTTATTACTACTCCTATATTCATTACACTATTACCCATTATAATAAGGGAACTAAAATGAGTATAATAGTACAACTATTATCAATAATAATACTTTTCTTGAGTAAAGTAAGTGACTGATCAGCTTACTTTGACATTACATTTTGACATTGCCTGGAGAATTCAGTCAGTAGGAACAGTTTTATTATAAATGTTCTCAAACATCCCTTTTCTAATTCCTTTCCCTGTATTGTGTTTATCCCAAAACAACTGTTATGCATGCTGAAACAGAGTGCTTGACTTCATCCATATCAAGGTTATTGTTAGTATTATTGACCACAATCCATTCTGTGAAGAAATATGTGATAAACAGGTAGTTGTAGTGCCATCATAATGGTGTAGAAGTCCTTGTTACAAAAAGGTACTAACGTAATTGCAAACTGAAAAAATCATTGTAAAAGCTTAAAGGCACAGTGCAGTCAAAACGTGATTTTCCTGTTTTTTATATATATTTCCACACAATGAGGTTGGAGTAATACTGTGAAATTTAGAAAATTATGATAATGCCCTTTTAGTGTAAGAGCTGTTTGAGAAGACTGCATGAAATTTCAGCCTGTCTTGGTGGGATGGAGTTTTGGCCTGCCTGGTGACATCACCAATAAGAAAGAGAGTTTCAAATCTCTCTGCCAATAACAGCTTTCAGTTTTCCCCTCCCCACTCAGACCACTCCCAGACAGTCCTAGCTAAATTCTTGCTTGAGAAATTGCTCTTTGCTAAGAAGCTATTTTTGTTTATTTTTGACCATTTGTATTTAAATCGATCAGAGTAAGGTACTTAATTGTTACTCAGAACAGCTGCATTGGACCTTTAACATGCACACAACTGAGGAGGACCGTGCATCAGTTTTACAATAAAAAATTTGACACATGAATGGATAAGTAGCTACAGAACGTATTTACATTGTACCAGCTAATATGACGTGACTGAAGTGGTATACTGTACTGACTGGAGTTAGATTATATTAAATTATACATCAAAGATCTGCAGCTAAGCTGTCACAACGTCCAAGAATCCCAACATGGTCTCTTCATCCGGACGTCACAGCTTCAGTCTTTTCTGTTCTCAGTCTTTTCTGCACTCTCAGTCCTCTCTCCTATCCTTCTTTCCTCCTCTTTCTGTCCTCTCTGCTCTCTCAGTCCTCTCTCCTATCCTTCTTTCCTCCTCTTTCTGTCCTCTCTGCTCTCTGTCCTCTCAGCTCTCAGGCCCATCCTCTCCTCCTCTTCTCCTCCTTTAAGGCCCCATTTCTCTCCTCCTCTCCTCTTTCAGTCCTCTCCTCCTCTTTCAGTCCTCTCCTCCTCTTTCAGTCCTCTCCTCCTCTCCTCTTTCAGTCCTCTCCTTCTCTTTCAGTCCTCTCCTCCTCTTTCAGTACTCTCCTTCTCTTTTAGTCTCCTCCCTCTCTTTCAGTCCTCTCCTCTTTCAGTCCTCTCTTCCTCTCAGGCTCCAGTCACCCCTTCCTTTTTCAGTCGGGTCCTCTCCTTCTCTCAGACGCTAGTCCTCTCCTCCTCTCTACATTTCATGGGGATGAAGTGGGAGGCGATGTGTTCCCTCCTGGTCTTCTTCCCTCTCAGCGGCCTGCCCTTTTGAGACAGAGCAATGAACATCTCCTTGCCGTTTCTAGTCCACTTAGTAGACGAGTACGCGTTGAAGTAGTTTTCTAGGAAAACCTCCTTGAAGTTGCAGTTCTCATTGTAGATTTTCTGTAAATACATGAGGACACAAAATGGGACGATATTAGGCGTGAGGAGGGTTATAAACATCTTCTGGCTTTTTTACTTGGTTATATTTCTCCTATTTATATTTCAGTCATTTAGTTGACACTCTTGCCACTCTTAAGTAAAACCTTGTTAAAAAGTGTTGGAGGTGCTAGAATAAAATATGAAATCATAGTGCAAAACCCCCCCAAAAAACACAGTTGCCTTTCATGAATTAACACTGACTTTGCTGATAGTTACTTTATTGAGGAAAAATGTACTTACTATGACTGAGGTGTGGTAGTCTCACCTAGCTATTTTAAGATGAATGTAAGGCGCTCTGGATAAGAGTGTCTACTAAATGACTAAATGTAAATGTAGAATAACAATAACTGGTTAATACTTTATTCAAAAACAATTGGTATCTTCTCCAAATGTGTCAGACATACAGTGCCTTCAGAAAGTATTCACACCGCTTTACCTTTTCCACATGTTGTTGGGTTACAGGCTGAATTTAAAATGGATTAAATTGAGATGTTTTGTCACTGGCCTACACACAATAATACCCCATAATGTCAAAGTGTAATTGTGTTTAAAAAAAATGTGTTTGAATAAAAAATGTATTAAAAATGAAAAGCTGAAATGTCTTGAATCAATAAGTATTCAACCCCTTTGTTATGGCAAGCCTAAACAAGTTCAAGAGTAAATATTTGCTTAACAAGTCACATAATAAGTTGCATGGACTCACTCTGTGTGCAATAATAGTGTTTAACTTGGTTTTTGAATGACTAACTCATCTCTGTACTCCACACAGACAATTATCTGTAAAGTCCCTCAGTCGAAGAGTGAATTTCAAAAACAGATTCAACCACAAAGACCAGGGAGGTTTTCCAATGCCTTGCAAAAAAGGGCACCTATTGGTGGGTAAAAACAAAAAGCAGACATTGAATATCCCTTTGAGTATGGTGAAGTTATTAATTACACTTCGTCGTTACAAAGATACAGGTGTCCTTCCTAACTCAGTTGCAGAGTTGAATGGCTGTGATAGAAGAAAACGGAGGAAGAAAACGGAGGATGGATCAACAACATTGTAGTTACTCCACAATACTAACATAATTGACAGAATGAAAAGAAGGAAGCCTGTACAGAATAAAACATATTCCAAAACATGCATCCTGTTTGCAACAAGGCACTAAAGTAATACTACAAAAAAGTATGGCAAAGCAATCAACTTTTTGTCCTGAATATAAATGGTTATATTTGGGGCAAGTCCAATACAACACACTACTGAGTACCACTCTACATATTTTCAACCATAGTGGTGGCTGCATCATGTTATGGGTATGCTTGTAATCGTTAAGGACTGGGGAGTTTTTCAAGATAAAAGGGAAATGGAATGGAGCTAAGCACAGGCAAAGTCCTAGAGGAAAACCTGGTTCAGTCTGATTTCCACCAGACACTGGGAGATTAATTCATCTTTCAGCAAGATAATAACCTAGAACACAAGGCACTGTACAGTACAGTGCATTCCAACCCTGTCCAGCAGAGAGATGCTAGTTTAGTTCATTACCTTGCCTTGCAGCAGGCCTGTCCTGTTCATGGAGATATAGTACTGGCTCTTCACTCCTTTGATAGCTAACACTCCTCCCTCGGACACCGTACGGACCTCCAGGATACCTACAGGAGACGGGGCAGATATATAAATTACTATAAATTACTATAGTATACAGTGCCTAGTGAAAGTCTACACACTCCTTGCACAGTTTTCACATTTTGCTGCCTTAAAATTAAATCTAAAAAGGGATTTTTGGTGTGTAGACTTTCACTGGGGGACTGTATATACCCTTTGAGCAACAATCACAGAGGACATACTGTACCAATAAACTTAACAATCACAGGACAAATATCTAAATACTACAGAAGACTGTCAAATATCTCAATACCCACAATATATACCTAACAATCACAGTACTGATATAAGAGACTACCACAGTATCTAAATATATATAATGATGTAGTAATCACATGACAAGGACCATCACTGGACCATCACAGTAGACCTATCAGAGAGTCTCAGTCAGGACAGATAGTAGGTATGAGACCTACTAGCCAATCCCACTCAAGCGTTCCTCTCCTGATCTCAGTATTCATCTTCATTAATCTAACAGGAAGGAGGTCTTAGTGGTTAATCAGTCTGCGGTTAGGTTGGTCTCTGGCTTTACTGGATGTATCCAGGCAGGCCCTCCTCTCTCTTCTCTGGGTGGCCATTACTAAACCACAGCTTCATGCCATGCCACATATGGGAGGCAGACTAGGCATGCTCCCCCGGGATTGAGAAAACTACCTACTCTCCTGCGCTTTGCACGCTACACCACAGCCCCATCCTCAGCCCCAACCTCTGCCCCAGCCTCAGTCTTCAGACCTACGCCTCAACTCTCTCTCTCACTCTCTGTGGGAGAGGACAAAAAAAAAGGATTTAGCTTGTTGGTTTGCTTTACGGCCATGGAGCACCGCTGAGATTAACAACATAATTTAGATATCTCACGGGATACTCAGATATAAAGTTCATGTGATTTATTTACTATTCAAATAACAAGTTGTTCAACCCATTTTTTTAAACATGCACACGTTTGATGTTTTATTACGGGTGTAGAAAGCTACAATAATATAGTGTTTTTCTTTTGAAAAGGGGCATAACAATTCATTTTCCAATTTACTGGCTCATTAAACATGAAGAATATCAGATGGCGTCTATTATATATCGTAGCAAAACAAAAGCTGTCAGGTCCAACACAGGACTAATGTGTTAATAAAACACAGTTGTGATAGCGAGCGAGCGGTTGCCAGAGCAACATCTGTCTGTGTGTCAGCCAGACCCAGACAACAGTGACGTTGTGTTTATCAAAGACTCTCTCTCTTCTGGTTCACCTCCCTCAGAGTTAATGATCACAGATGACCAAGCATCATTAAGGATCCTATAGAGCCCCACAGTGGAGGTGTCATAATACCCATAAAACCTAGCTGTCAAACAGGGAAATGGTTCCAATTGTTTTTCCACCATTCATTTTTCCCCATAGGGGGATTTTAGAAACACTTAACATAAGGGCTGTGTTTCGTGTAGGCCTACCCTGGCATGACATTTTGATAGACATGTAAATGTCTCTTGGACAAGGTGACTTGTATCAATATATTCGGCTGTGTGTGTGTGTGGTTGAGAAACACCAGTGCTGTGGTTTTAGCCCATGTGTCTGTAACTGGCAGTGTTTGTAACAGCGTTGCACACTGTGTGAAGATGTGTCATGGAGATTTACTGCTCGGCTGCTGAGAAACCAGACAACTAGACTCTTTAACACCAGTTCAGAGAGCAGCTCAGGTCAACTATGTTAGGCAGAAATATTTTATGAAACAACTGCAGTAAAGTCTGTTACTAAGTACATCCTCAATGCTAAAAGCATTTTAGATAATTTTATGTAGTCAGACAGACTGTCACGACTTCCTCCGAGGCTGCCTCCTCTCCTTGTTCGGGCAGGCTTCGGCGTTCGTTGTCACCGGCCTTCTAGCCACTGCCGCTCCATATCTCATCATTCCATTTGTTTTGTCTTGTTTATTACACACACCTGGTTCATATCCCCTCATCAGTACCTGTATAAGTGTTCCCTCTGCCCCCTTGTCTTTGTGTGTGATTGTATATTGTGAGATTAGTGAAGCTCGGTGGAGCTCCTTGTATTTTGTATCACCAGGTTATTTTCCCGTGTGCCTTCTTGGTTTCAGTGCGCCTGTTTTGCGCACTGGACTGTTTTGACGCTTTATTGCGTAACTCTGTATTCCAGAATAAATCCTGTTATTCTGTGATTTACCCTCCTGCGCCTGACTCCTTCAAATCACCTCATCACACAGACACAGAGCAACAGACAGGCAGACAGACACAGAGCAACAGACAGGCAGACAGACACAGAGTAAAAGAGAGTCAGACAGACACAGAGCAACAGACAGTCAGTGGTCCTGCTTTGATGTGTGTGTAGCAGCTTCACAGACATTCAGATTAAATGCTGAGCTCTTTGAGCCACAGCTATTTGTCACATCAAACAATTGATGCCAATATCTCAATGTCAGAGCGATAGAACTGCAGTGGAGCAGAGAGAGAGAGAGGGAGAGAGAGAGAGTGAGAGAGAATAACTGCAGTGGAGCAGAGAGAGAGAGATAGAGAGAGAGAGAGAGATAACCTCTGTAACAGTCAGACTCTGCCAAACCCTAACGTGAGAAACTTTACTAAACATTTTGGGTAAATCTTGAATCATGTATTGAAGCCAATGGTACAGTTGTGGGGAGGTTGTAGTTGCACAAATGTTTCTCAATCCCTTCTTCTCAATCCAGCCTTCACTGGTCAATATCTCCCAAAGGAAGCAGGAGATGAATGATTAGAATTATTAATGTTGTATGATGAGCGGTATTGTGCTGGCGCTGGGCTGTAGTTGTATGATGAGAGGTATGGTGCTGGGGCTGGGCTGTAGTTGTATGATGAGAGGTATTGTGCTGGGGCTTGGCTGTAGTTGTATGATGAGAGGTATGGTGCTGGGGCTGGGCTGTAGTTGTATGATGAGAGGTATGGTGCTGGGGCTGGGCTGTAGTTGTATGATGAGAGGTATGGTGCTGGGGCTGGGCTGTAGTTGTATGATGAGCGGTATTGTGCTGGCGCTGGGCTGTAGTTGTATGATGAGAGGTATGGTGCTGGGGCTTGGCTGTAGTTGTATGATGAGAGGTATTGTGCTGGGGCTTGGCTGTAGTTGTATGATGAGAGGTATGGTGCTGGGGCTGGGCTGTAGTTGTATGATGAGAGGTATGGTGCTGGGGCTGGGCTGTAGTTGTATGATGAGCGGTATTGTGCTGGCGCTGGGCTGTAGTTGTATGATGAGAGGTATGGTGCTGGGGCTTGGCTGTAGTTGTATGATGAGAGGTATTGTGCTGGGGCTTGGCTGTAGTTGTATGATGAGAGGTATTGTGCTGGGGCTTGGCTGTAGTTGTATGATGAGAGGTATGGTGCTGGGGCTGGGCTGTAGTTGTATGATGAGCGGTATTGTGCTGGGGCTGGGCTGTAGTTGTATGATGAGAGGTATTGTGCTGGGGCTGGGCTGTAGTTGTATGATGAGAGGTATTGTGCTGGGGCTGGGCTGTAGTTGTATGATGAGTGGTATGGTGCTGGGGCTGGGCTGTAGTTGTATGATGAGAGGTATTGTGCTGGGGCTGGGCTGTAGTTGTATGATGAGTGGTATTGTGCTGGGGCTGACATTAGGCTAGCAGACAGAGTGCTTTGTCACAGAAACACTGAGAGCTGAGAGCTATAAAGCAGCTGAGAGCTCTGGTCACAAAGACACAGAACAGAACTGATACACTATTCTGTTACTGCTCTGTCTCAGACACTGACACTGTTTAGTGGACACAGGGAGACCGGAGTGGTGCACACAAACACACACACACACACACACACACACACACACACACACACACACACACACACACACACACACACACACACACACACACACACACATACATACATACATACACACATACATTTCCCTGCTCTCTCCCTGGCCCAGCCCAGCCAGCCCCTGGCTAAGTCAACACATTGTGGGTGATCCTTATTCTAACTCTGTCTTCCCTGGATCCAGGCTGGATCCACACTGCTTTGCATATTAAGGATGTAATAAAGCAGAGTCTGGTCCAACAGGAAAACATATCATGACAAACCAGCAGAGACGGACTGTTGTTACATTGTCAGCTCTAACGCAGTTTGAAATTAATAAAATAAAAAAACACCACACAGCTATTTAAGGAATGGACATACAGTTGATGTCGGAAGTTTACATACACTTAGGTTGGAGTCATTAAAACTCGTTTTTCAACCACTCCACAAATTTCTTCTTAACAAACTATAGTTTTGGCAAGTCGGTTAGGACATCTACTTTGTGCATGACACAAGTAATTTTTCCAACAATTGTTTACAGACAGATTATTTCACTTATAATACTGTATCACAATTCCAGTGGGTCAGAAGTTTACATGCACTAAGTTGACAGTGCCTTTAAACAGCTTGGATAATTCCAGAAAATGATGTCATGGCTTTAGAAGCTTCTGATAGGCTAATTGACATCATTTGAGTCAATTGGAGGTGTATCTGTGGATGTATTTCAAGGCCTACCTTCAAACTCAGTGCCTCTTTGCTTGACATCATGGGAAAATCAAAAGAAATCAGCCAAGACATCAGAAAAATAATTGAATACCTCCACAAGTCTGGTTCATCCTTGGGAGCAATTTCCAAACGCCTGAAGGTACCACGTTCATCTGTACAAACAATAGTACGCAAGTATAAACACCAAGGGACCACGCAGCCGTCATACCGCTCAGGAAGGAGACGCATTCTGTCTCCTAGAGATGAACGTACTTTGGTGCGAAAAGTGCAAATCAATCCCAGAACAACAGCAAAGGACCTTGTGAAGATGCTGGAGGAAACAGGTACAAAAGTATCTATATCCACAGTAAAACTAGTCCTGTATCGACATAACCTGAAAGGCCGCTCAGCAAGGAAGAAGCCACTGCTCCAAAACTGCCATAAAAAAGACCGATTACGGTTTGCAACTGCACATGGGGACAAAGATCGTACTTTTTGGAGAAATGTCCTCTGGTCTGATGAAACAAAAATATAACTGTTTGGCCATAATGACCATTGTTATGTTTGGAGGAAAAAGGGGGATGCTTGCAAGCCGAAGAACACCATCCCAACCATGAAGCACGGGGGTGCAGCATCATGCTGTGGGGGTGCTTTGCTGCAGGAGGGACTGGTGCACTTCACAAAATAGATGGCATCATGAGGAAGGAAAATTATGTGGATATATTGAAGCAACATCTCAAGACATCAGTCAGGAAGTTAAAGCTTGGTCGCAAATAGGTCTTCCAAATGGACAATGACCCCAAGCATACTTCCAAAGTTGTGGCAAAATGGCTTAAGAACAACAAAGTCAAGGTATTGGAGTGGCCATCACAAAGCCCTGACCTCAATCCTATAGAACATTTGTGGGCAGAACTGAAAAAGCGTGTGCGAGCAAGGAGGCCTACAAACCTGACTCAGTTACACCAGCTCTGTCAGGAGGAATGGGCCAAAATTTACCCAACTTATTGTGGGAAGCTTGTGGAAGGCTACCCGAAACGTTTGACCCAAGTTAAACAATTTAAAGGCAATGCTACCAAATACTAATTGAGTGTATGTAAACTTCTGACCCACTGGGAATGTGATGAAAGAAATAAAAGCTGAAATAAATCATTCTCTCTACTATTATTCTGACATTTCACATTCTTAAAATAAAGTGGTGATCCTAATTGACCTAAGACAGGGAATTCTTACTAGGATTAAATGTCAGGAATTGTGAAAAACTGAGTTTAAATGTATTTGGCTAAGGTGTATGTAAACTTCCGACTTCAACTGTATCTCTTTAGTAATTTGTCAACAAAGTTGTAACATTTTATCACCCTGAAATAGAGAGGGAACTTCTTCTACATACTTGGGTTGTACAGTATTTAGCTCAGATGTTGGTCAAACAACTTTCATCCTATTGCTCTGATTAAGGGTTGTTTATCTGAAAGCTCAGCTCACTGAATAAGAAGTCTGTAGGATACAGACTGCACCACTCCTGAGTGTGTGGATGTTTAATAGGAACCTGCATCACAGCTGAGTGTATGGATGTTTATTAGGAACCTGCATCATAGCTGAGTGTGTGGATATCGCTTCTCTACTCTGGTGTTTCTAGTCTTTTCTAAGGGTTTCTAAGCCCATGTGTGTCATGTTACGGCTGAGTCACAGGCGTCTGATGGTTTATGGTGCGTAACGCTGAGGATGCGTCTCAGGTCAGATCTGGCTGCTGAGGTTATTCAGGGAGACACTCAGAGGCTGACACTGACTGATAGAACAGGGTCATATCTCTTATACTGTTATACTGTTATAATAGGGTCACAATATATTTGTAATACTAACAGCGTCGCAATACTATATACCGTACAGTATATTCTATTGTAATAAAAGGGTAACAATACTATTATCTGGTATATTGATACAACAGGGTAACTGTCACGACTTCCGCCGAAGCTGCCCCCCCTCCTGGTTCGGCCAGGCTTCAGCGTTCGTCGTCACCGGAGTACTAGCTACTGCCAATCCCATTCTCATCACTCCACTTGTCATGTCTTGTCAATCACACACACCTGGTGCTCATTCCCCTAATTAGTATGTGTATAAGTGTTCCCTCTGTTCCCCTTGTCTTTGTGAGAGATTGTTTGTATTGTGAGAGCATGTAGCTCGGTTGAGCTACTATTCATTGTGTTTATGCCAAGGTGGATATTTTCCCTTGTAATAGTTTCGTTTGACGCTTGGGGCGTTTGATTTATGTAAACGGAATAAACTCTGGACTCTGGACTGGTATTTTACCTCCTGCGCCTGACTCCTTCATTCACACCTCGTCACAGTAACAAATCAATAATACTGTTGTATATCGCTTATACTGGGTTATAACAGGGTAACAATACTATTATATAGCCTATCTGTTGTACTGGGGCAACAGACACAACACACTCACCAGCAAACTGTCTGGAGGGTTTAAGAGTGTTCCCATATGTTTGTGAATAGCCTACAGCAGGGGTAGGCCACTAGATTCAGCCGCGGGGCGATTTTTGTCGGAGCGGATGGTCGGGGGGCCAGGACATAATTATAATAATTTGTACACTGCAAATTGACCACAACTAAGCCCAAAAAAGAGATTGTATTTGAAAATAACAATACTTTCATACCTTGAATACATTGAGACAAGATCTCATATGTCTCTTTTAAATTAAACAAATTTCTAGCTGAATTCCTGGTGATTTTACAGTATTTTCTTTATACCAAAAACAAAAATCCTAAAATGTACTAAAAACTTTGGGGGGGGGCAAAAGAAATCAATCACTGGCTAAAACTGGCCCGTTGCCGACCCCTGGCCTACAGTTACAAATTATTTGCTTAAAACCACATACAGTAAAACATGCTCTGCTGTCTATGAAGACCCTTCTTCAGTGTTTTCACTACAAACCAAGCACCAGCGTCATGTGTTAGGGATTCAGATTAAAATGCTGTGATTGGGGATTAAAAAAACCAATGGCTGTGTCTGAAATCTGGTTTGCCTACTACTTACTTAAACTGCATACTGTGTACTAATCGTATACTATTTAGAACGTACTGTTTAATAAAAACCTAATGCAGTAAGCAACACATATCAGCATACTAGGCTCATCCTACTGAGAATGCGTAATCTCATGCACAATTGTGTTGATTCCTGCCATTCATTCATTTTGGTACTTAAAATGTCCTTTTGTAGGATAGCCAAAGGCAAAAATGTCATTATCAACCGTCTGGTGAGTGGTTAAGTCTTCTTGGTTGCGTGACATCACTCCTTACCAAAACACAAAACAATGGCAGACAATTTATCTCGCCTCGGATCTAAAACCAGTAGTAACCACCAACTTTAATGACAGTTATCTTACAATTAAAAGACATATCTAATATTCCCGCACCCCAATAACATTGTCGCCGAGGAAGGCTTGTTAGCTAGTTACAGGGTTTGAGTCACCTCAGCCGTTTTCTCATAAAACAGCTCAGCTAGCGATGCTAGGTAGCTAGCTAGCTAATGTTAACCAGACTACATCTAGACTCAGAAGCTCATGCATGGCCACATAGACACGGGATTCAGGGGCCAGCTGGTTAGATATGATTCCACCATGGGCAACAACAACTGGATATTAGTTTGTTTTCAACAAGATATGTTCAACTCATAGCTATATAGTTTATCCAGTGACCATCGCATTTAGAAGGATAGCTACTGACTGAAATGTAGCTAGCTCACAGGCCAGGCAGTAGCCACTACTAGCCAACTAATCGTGGATTTCCTATTCTTTGGAACATTTGGGTTGACTTGAATATATCAACAGACAGTTTGTGGAAATTAAAGCAATTATAATTTGTGGACTCATTTTATGAATGATCGGAAAATGAAACTAAAATAGATTGGTATGTAGCTGGAAGTCGGTGCTCACTGGTCATCCTGGCGAGCAAGCCTCTGCAGTGCATCTTTGTGATGTCACACACCCAAGAAGGCTCAACCAAGCACCCAACGTAACTCATGAATATGAATGACTTTGCCTCCAGCTATCCTGCAAAAAGAAATGTAGCTTTTGGTACAGCACGCCCCCAGCTGATTATCAGTCTGAAAAGATGATTATCTTCCTCAATAGTGTGCAGCGAATTCTACTAGATGAAAGGCGTAAATGAGTATGACATCCTGGCGTTAAAAGCGTACACATTTTATTTTACGAAATTTCACATATTATAAAACATACCCAAAATGCCTACTATTTAGAACACAAGTACGGGTATTCGAGCACTGACTTTTATCTAATCCGGTGTAATATAGTGTACTATATGCCTGTTAGCGCATACAGTACAGTATATCACCTGTGTTTGTTTGGTTGTCAGGTTGGACTAACACAGTGGACAGGACATTGAGCAGAATACCCTGAGAAACTGACCTCAAACCTGTTCCTATAACAACCTCTTAGCACTGTCCACCCTGAGAAACAGATCCCATGCCTGTTCCTGTAACAGTATCTCATTGTTGGGGTACTCTCTTGTTTTAGCATAAAGGGTTAGATGATTTAGTCTACTCTAGTCAGCACAAATAGCACAGAAATGTATGTATCTCAATTCCTTCCTGTCAGCCATTGGAGTACTTCCAAGTTCCATCACAAGTCTCAGACAGTAGTTTGAAAGACTGTCAGAGTTCACTTCATAATCAATCGCTGAACCCGTTCACTGTCTTTCTGAGTAAAGTCTTAGATTGTCGTCTGTGCTCAGAGATGCGCTTGAGGGGGAAAAAATAGTTCAGCTCTGAGAGAACAAACTGTCATGGCCAACAGTCACTCTTTCCCCACTTTGTCATGTCTGTGTTTGTTTGTCTGCCTGTCTGTCTGTCTGTCTGTCTGTCTGTGCAGCGGTTGTGTTCAAGGCTGGTTAGTCCCCAAGCCCACCTCACCCCACCTCAGCCCTGTCCTGCTCAACCCAGCCCACCTCACCCCACCTCACCCCACCTCAGCCCTGTCCTGCTCAACCCAGCCCACCTCACCCCACCTCACCCCACCTCAGCCCTGTCCTGCTCAACCCAGCCCACCTCACCCCACCTCACCCCACCTCAGCCCTGCCCTGCTCAACCCAGCCCCCCCCACCCCACCTCACTTCACCTCAGCCCTGTCCTGCTCAACCCAGCCCACCTCACCCCACCTCACTTCACCTCAGCCCTGCCCTGCTCAACCCAGCCCCCCCACCCCACCTCAGCCCTGCCCTGCTCAACCCAGCCCCCCCACCCCACCTCACTTCACCTCAGCCCTGCCCTGCTCAACCCAGCCCACCTCACCCCACCTCAGCCCTGTCCTGCTCAACCCAGCCCACCTCACCCCACCTCACCCCCACCTCAGCCCTGCCCTGCTCAACCCAGCCCCCCCACCCCACCTCAGCCCTGTCCTGCTCAACCCAGCCCACCTCACCCCACCTCACTTCACCTCAGCCCTGTCCTGCTCAACCCAGCCCACTTCACCCCACCTCACTTCACCTCAGCCCTGCCCTGCTCAACCCAGCCCACCTCACCCCACCTCACTTCACCTCAGCCCTGTCCTGCTCAACCCAGCCCACTTCACCCCACCTCACTTCACCTCAGCCCTGCCCTGCTCAACCCAGCCCACCTCACCCCACCTCACTTCACCTCAGCCCTGTCCTGCTCAACCCAGCCCACCTCACCCCACCTCACTTCACCTCAGCCCTGTCCTGCTCAACCCAGCCCACTTCACCCCACCTCACTTCACCTCAGCCCTGCCCTGCTCAACCCAGCCCACCTCACTTCACCTCAGCCCTGCCCTGCTCAACCCAGCCCACCTCACCCCACCTCACTTCACCTCAGCCCTGTCCTGCTCAACCCAGCCCACCTCACCCCACCTCACTTCACCTCAGCCCTGTCCTGCTCAACCCAGCCCACTTCACCCCACCTCACTTCACCTCAGCCCTGCCCTGCTCAACCCAGCCCACCTCACTTCACCTCAGCCCTGCCCTGCTCAACCCAGCCCACCTCACCCCACCTCACTTCACCTCAGCCCTGTCCTGCTCAACCCAGCCCACCTCACCCCACCTCACTTCACCTCAGCCCTGTCCTGCTCAACCCAGCCCACCTCACTTCACCTCAGCCCTGCCCTGCTCAACCCAGCCCACTTCACCCCACCTCACTTCACCTCAGCCCTGTCCTGCTCAACCCAGCCCACCTCACCCCACCTCACCCCACCTCAGCCCTGTCCTGCTCAACCCAGCCCACCTCACCCCACCTCACTTCACCTCAGCCCTGCCCTGCTCAACCCAGCCCCCCCACCCCACCTCACTTCACCTCAGCCCTGCCCTGCTCAACCCAGCCCCCCCACCCCACCTCACTTCACCTCAGCCCTGCCCTGCTCAACCCAGCCCCCCCCCCACCCCACCTCAGCCCTGCCCTGCTCAACCCAGCCCCCCCCACCCCACCTCAGCCCTGTCCTGCTCAACCCAGCCCACCTCACCCCACCTCACTTCACCTCAGCCCTGTCCTGCTCAACCCAGCCCCCCACCCCACCTCACTTCACCTCAGCCCTGTCCTGCTCAACCCAGCCCACCTCACTTCACCTCAGCCCTGCCCTGCCCTGCTCAACCAAGCCCACCCCACCTCACCTCAGACCAGCCCAGGCCAGACAGAGGAACAGAGCAATATGAATCAAAGATTTATTAGCTATATTCATGCCCATGCTGGGCTCTTCAAAGGCCTGTCGGTGTGTGTGTGTTTGTGTGTGTGTGCGTGCCTGCATGTCTCCCTGCGTGCTATTGTCAGACACATCTGGGTGGATCCATTTCTCTGCTTCTCATCACCAGTTTTTGTTTCGCAAGACCCAACTTCCCCCTCCTCACCAGAGGCAGAGGCTACCCTGGTCATGCCAACATTCCACAGCCAGATAGACAGGCATATGGGCAGGTGAGCAGACAGACAGGCTACGCCAGCATTCCACTGACACACAGACAGGGAGGGAGGCAGGCAGGTGAAGAGACAGACAGACAGACAGACATTATTGAAACCTAAAGAGTGATTGTTTTGATGTCACTCAGTACGCAGACACACTCACACACACTAACCCTGTATCTCTGTGGATAGACTACGTCAGCTTGGGCTACTTCATGTTTTACATTTTGACATTCTAGTCATTTAGCAGACACTCTTATCCAGAGCGACTTACAGTTTGTGAGTGCATACATTATTTTTTCATTTTTCATACTGGCCCCCCGTGGGAATCGAACCCACAACCCTGGCGTTGCAAACACCATGCTCTACCAACTGAGCTACATCCCTGCCGGCCATTCCCTCTCCTACCCTGAACGACGCTGGGCCAATTGTGTGCCGCCCCATGGGTCTCCCGGTCGCGGCCGGCTACGACAGAGCCTGGATTCGAACCAGGATCTCTAGTGGCACAGCTAGCACTGCACCACTTCACTGAGGTGTTTGAATATGTGCGTGGGTGTGTGCGTGTTTCATGCCAGTTCATTTGTCCTGACCGTCTGCATCCCCAGCCTGAACTCCCAGCCCCTTGGTTTACTTCATTAGTGGCTGTGTTTACATGGTGTTATGGTTGGCTCTGCCAGAGCCTACACCTGCTTCACTTTACCTCTGTCACTTTGGCTGCCCTAACAGAGACACATGACCCATTACCAGTGTGATTACACTGCTGAGGGAACATTGGACAATAACATCAGGCTGTTCCAGGGAGTCCCAGAGGGGAGAGCGCTAGCTGCTATATGACCGTGTTCCAACAGCCGTATTACTCACTCAACAGACTGGGAGATAACTCACACAGACACAGAGGAATCTTCCAGCGGAGCTCTCTGTCTCTCCGTTTCTCTCCGTTTCTCTCCCTCTGTTTGGTTTTTGGGTTCTCTCTCTGTTTTTCTGCTCTCTCTGTTTTTCTGCTCTCTCTGTTTCTTTCTTTCGCTCTCTTTCCCCTTCTCCCTCTCTATCTCTCTCTTCTATCTCTTTTTTCTCTCTCTCTCTCCCTCTCTGATTAGACATGAGTGACTAAGATCTCAGCAACGTGGACGTTGCTCAACCATATTGTTATTAACAGTAACACATCAGCTGTAAAAATGTTTAGACATCTCTGAGAGTCTAAAGCAGCCCATAAATATACAGTGAGTAGAATCAATAAGTCAGAGCCACTGTTAGTAAAAGATGAATCCTACAACAAAGACTGGAATTCAATCAAACCTGCCACACCAGTTTACGCTGTATCTATCTTTGTTTACAAACTACAACCTGCGCAATATGGGTTTGTTTGATAGAATTTCATTGAAGTGATGAGTCCTAAGACAGCACATACAGTAGATGTTAAGTTGTAGATAATAAACCTGCCTTACTGTAGCAATGAATGGGGTATTAAACAGAATATAGCATTTGGATCTGTAACACTACTGTAACATTTGGCCGGTCTTATAGATATAGAGATACAGTAGATAGATCAGTCTTACTGTAAAAGTTGGTGAGTTAAGGGTTAATTAGGGCTAAGTGCCTTGCTCAAGGGTACATGAACAGATTTTCACCTTGTCGGTTCGGGGATTCGAACTAGCGACCTTTCGGTTACTGGCTCAATGCTCTAACCCAGGGGTGTCAAACATATTTTGCCCCGGGAGCCCCTATTCGGTCTTCAACGAGGTCCAGGGGCCACACATAAAATTGGCAATATTTCCTCGCGGTCAACATTTGCTAAAAATAGTCCTCTATCCAACGTTTACGGAATTTCCGATGCTCCCTGACTGACTAGCTTTCATTTCGGTGATTATTAACGAGCTGGACACAGTCAAGAAACTGTATGAATGTAGGTCCATTATCATTTATACACAGTTTTGATTTGGTTTTAGTCATTTGAAAGTATATTGAGTTCGTTCCCCCTCACGGGCCTGGACACCCCTGCTCTAATGGCTAGGCTACCTGCCGCCCTATACAGTGTATAGATCAGTCTTACTGTAACAGTTGGCGGGGTCTTATAGATAGATATACAGTATATAGATCAGTCTTACTGTAACAGTTGGTGGGGTCTTATAGATAGATATACAGTATATAGATCAGTCTTACTGTAACAGTTGGTGGGGTCTTATAGATAGATATACAGTATATAGATCAGTCTTACTGTAACAGTTGGTGGGGTCTTATAGATAGATATACAGTATATAGATCAGTCTTACTGTAACAGTTGGTGGGGTCTTATAGATAGATATACAGTATATAGATCAGTCTTACTGTAACAGTTGGTGGGGTCTTATAGATAGATATACAGTATATAGATCAGTCTTACTGTAACAGTTGGTGGGGTCTTATAGATAGATATACAGTATATAGATCAGTCTTACTGTAACAGTTGGTGGGGTCTTATAGATAGATATACAGTATATAGATCAGTCTTACTGTAACAGTTGGTGGGGTCTTATAGATAGATATACAGTATATAGATCAGTCTTACTGTAACAGTTGGCGCGGGGGGGCGGATGGGGTCTTCCTGGGGAATACATTTATGCATCAACATTATTATTTTAGCAGCAGTGGCCATGATTTAGCAGCGGTGGCCACGATTTAGCAGCGGTGGCCACGATTTAGCAGCGGTGGCCACGATTTAGCAGCGGTGGCCATGATTTAGCAGCGGTGGCCACGATTTAGCAGCGGCGGCCACGATTTAGCAGAGGAGGTGCGCCGATGCCAAATGTATATAGGGGAAACACTGGTCTTACTGTAACAGTTGGTGGGGTCTTGTGTCCCGTTGATGTTGCCGTAGTCGTCGACGGTAAGGAACCACTGCGTCCGGCTGAACAGCTGTCGTATGCGTACGTCTCCCCCCTCCATGTAGTCGTAGTTCCGTGCGTGGCGCTCGTGCTTGGAGCAGTTCATGATGGCGGCCAGCTGCTCGGGTGTGCAGTCGCTGCAGGCCACACACACGCTGCCCAGCAGGAAGATGATGTGAAGGTACAGTCCCGACAGCAAGTTAGGCAGGTTGCATGGCAGTGTCATCCATCTGGGCATTATAATGCACTGCTGTGGGGCGCCACGGACAACATGCTGAAATACTGCTGTCTGCTCTGGCAGACAGAACAGAACAGAAGGCCAGACAGAGCCCTCCTAGCGCTGTTCACTAGGAGCCTGTCGGGCTAGTTTCCCTGACCTGTGACCTGTAACCCCTGGCTGGGGCGCTGAGGCCAGCTGGTGGGAGGTGGAGTGGGTGGAGGGTAGGAGGGTTGGAGAGTGACCAGGCACTAGTGTGATGTCTCTCTCTGTTTGGAGTTGTCTGGCTGTCTCTGTTGAAAGGACACAAGGCTGTAGGTTGATGTCCGTCTGTCTCACTGTCTCTCTGTATGAATGAGGCCAGTCTTTATGTTGATGTCCGTCAGTCTGTCTCAGTGTAATCCTCACTGTGTGTCTTGGTTGTGTGACATTGTCCTGTCTGTTTCAGTCTCTTTTCTGTCTGTTTCCGTCTGTTTCCGTCTGTTTCCGTCTGTTTCCAGATGTTTCAGGGGTTCTGTGGAGGCCAGAGCTGTGGAAGAGAAGGATGGTTTTTGTGTGTGTGTGTTAGATGTCTGTTATTACTACAGCTAGTAGTATTAGCCTAAAGGTCTGATATTTCTACAGCCTGTAATTTAGATGGCAGTCCAGTGGATGTGGATCTACAGTATACTACTACTCACACATGGATAAAGTATGATTCCCAGACAGTGTTGATTGTTAAAGTGAGGAGTAGAGCTGCTGTGCTGAATGTAACACTGGACATCTGCTTTAGGTTTGTAACCTCGCTCTAGTAGCCGGTCACTCTTAATCCCAGTGTGCAGTGGTTTACCAAACTGTCCCCAGCCCAGTCTACTGCCTACTGTACTGTACCTTACTGACCTGTGCACTCAAAACCTTTTGCCATGCATCTTTAGCAACAACACTGATTGTGATATGTCCGATTTCATAGATTGTGTTGTCAATGGCTCTATCGGTCTCTGCGATCTTGTTGTTGTCATTTGTCTCAGACAGAGTTGTCTGGAAATGGAAATGTAAGCTGTGCATGCTCAAGATGTGATTCTCAAAAGATGCCAGTTCAAGATGCAAGTTGAAATTCCTGAATAAAGCCCAAAAAGTGAATTGAAATGAACTCTCCTTTAGCTGTGTGTGGATAGAGGGAAATATTCTAGAGCTGCTATCTCTATATCTCTATATTTCTATATCTATCTTTAAACCTCTATCTGTAATATCTCTATCTGTCTGCAACACGTCTGTAGACTTTCAGTCAGTCTCAACAGATAAACAGAAGTCTCACCAAACCCTGAGCTTCCATACACACATTCACTAATCAATTCACTAATTCATTCACAAATAAGGCAACAACTCTTAGTTAGTTTCCTAATATATTTCCAAAAAGTTTTCTTACTGCAGTCAGATCTTAACTGAATTAATTGGTTCAATAAAATGTAAATAAAATATAAAGAGAACAAATGAAGTTGGAATAAAAACTTACATTAGTGTTGAGCGTTCAGAGATGAAACAGTTAGTGGTATTCCTTTTCCTTAGAAGGCTTCAGAGTTACTGTGATCCCACTGCTCCTGATTAGTTAGACACAAGCTGTGTGTAGGTGTGTGTGTCAAAGGAGTGTGTGGGTATGTGGATGTATGTGTGAGAGAGAGAGAGTGTGTGTATGTGTCAGAGCAATGTATGTGTGTGCGTGTCCCTGGGACGTCTCAGTCAGTCAGTGCTTTAGCAGCCAGTCTCTCCTCTCTGTAGTGTGAGCTGTGCATCATCCTCACTGTCTGTCTGTCTGTTGTGGGCTAGCAGGGAAGGCTAGCTCAGTTAGATAAATGCCTCTCTGACCTCACGCAACAGCAATTAGCTCCTAGCCACTCAGCTGTCACTGGTGGAGAGAGAGGGAGACAGAGAGGGAGAGAGTACCCCCCTTCATCACCAACCCTCCCCCCAAAACTCCCCCCTTCTGTTCCACCCTGTTTCTCTCTCTGTTTTTCTCTCTCTCTCTCTCTCTCTCTCCCTCTCTATCTTTTTCTATATTTATTTCTCTCTCCCTTTCTCTGTTTTAATCTCTTTCTGTCTCTCTCTTTTTTATTGCCTGTATCTCTCTCTATCTCTCTGTTTTTGTCTGTCAGTCGGCCAGTCATCCTGAGAGGGAGCTATAAACATGAATAAATAGCTGATTTTCTCCTGGTCTGCTCCTGGAATGCCATTATTACTTTAGCATGCTCTCTCAACGACCAGTGCAGCGTCTCTCTCCCCCTTTCCCACCAAATGCCCCCTCACTTAAACGCTTTAGCATTGTTTCAAATGTCAACTCATGTCTAAGTGTGTTTGTTAGAAAACCTTACCTTCAATTAAAGAGCGGGATGAGATTATTACACAAAATTATAAACATCCAAAGCCCAACGTTTCCCCTGTTATTGTACATGTCACAATCATTCACTGGGTGTCTTTAGTAGCTTTGAGACATCTTTAGAGAGTAAGGGATTCGTCCACCCCCAGACCTGAAGATCAAAGCCCTCGCTAAACTCACACACTGGCAGCCTTCTATTGGGGCAGACAGAACCAGAAGGCATTACCTCTCTCAGGTACTCATCTCCCTCTGGGGTCAAGCACTCTTTCACTTTCCATGTTTGTTATTAAAGCCCACATACCTGGCCTCTCCTAGGACTGGACAGTTCACTTTTATATGGTCCCTAATGATGAGGGCTCTCGTGGGGAGAGGGAGAATGCTGAGGAGTTTCTGCCTCCCTCTCATCTGCTGAACTCAACTAGTGGTCATAAACATCTCATCGATTAGGTGTCAGTCAGGACCCAGCCTGTGGTTGTGGTGTGTGTGTGTGTGTTTGAGAGAGAGTGTGGGTGTCTGTGTGTGTGGGTGTCTGTGTGGGTGTCTGTGTGTGTGTGTGTGTGTGTGTGTGTGTGTGTGTGTGTGTGTGTGTGTATGTATGTGTGCGTGCGTGTGTAGGGATCCTTCATGTGTCCTCTCCATCACCTCAGATAGCGTTCACACGCTAAGGGTGTGATATTTCAATGTTTTCTGCTCTAGTGATCTTTTATGGCCAAGGTTTTTAATATTTATGTGGCATTGAAACAGTGTTGTTATTTTTTGCAATAAATAGTTATCCACATGTTAACAAAGCGCATCACAAGATGCATTGACAGTTGACAATGTAAATCCTCAGCTCTTTAAAGCCAATAATGATGTAGGCTACTGTAAACACACAGCACCATATATCACCATTGTGTATACAACCTAGCTTATTTAATATAGTTTAAAATAAACTAACTATTTGTAATTATGTAAGCGTTGTCATTCCAGCCTGATCACTATAAATAGATTTTGGAAGTTTGAAAAGGTCCTGAGAACATTGATATTTGCCTTCCTCTGTTTAGACACCTGCGCCTTCCTCGGTGCGCACCATTAAAAAAAAAAGGATTGGCCAGCACTGGGCTCCAACTCGTGATGCTCGGAGCTGGAGCGCCTTACTTAGACCACTGTGCCACCGCAGTTCACAATGCTCTAGGAAGCCATGAGAATACTTGATGATACTTGATGGTAATAGCACGTAATTTTTAATGGTTTTAAGCCTTCCCCAAGCCCTAATCTTAACCACTCGGAATTCATGCCTAAACTGTTAACCTTTAAGTTGTTTGTGTTTTAAGAATGAATGCGTCAAAAATAGACGTTCATCCATAATACATCTAATTTTGTTGATTTTGTTGAGATCTTGTTGTGTCATTCATCTTAAAACTACAGTGTAGCTATTGCTCTAGGCTTACAGTTCATTGGGAAAGTATTCAGACCCCTTGACTTTTTCCACATTTTGTTACGTTACAGCCTTATTCTAAAATGGATTAAATTGTTTTATTTTCCCCTCATCAATCTACACACAATACCCCATAATGACAAAGCAAAAACAGGTTTTTAGAAATGTGTATAAAAAAGAACAAATGGAAATATCACATTTACATAAATATTCAGTCCCTTTACTCAATACTTTGTTGAAGCACCTTTGGCAGCGATTACAGCTTCGAGTCTTCTTGGGTATGACACTACAAGCATGGTACACCTGTATTTGGGGAGTTTCTCCCGTTCTTCTCTGTAGATCCTCTCAAGCTCTGTCAGGTTTGATGGGGAGTGTTGCTGCACAGCTATTTTCAGGTCTCTCCAGAGATGTTCGATCGTGTTCAAGTCCGGGCTCTGGCTGGGCCACTCAAGGTCATTCAGAGACTTGTCCTGAAGCCACTCCTGCATTGTCTTGGCTGTGTGCTTAGGGTCGTTGTCCTGTTGGAAGGTGAACCTTCGCCCCAGTTTGAGGTCCTGAGTGCTCTGGAGCAGGTTTTCATCAAGGATCTCTCTGTACTTTGCTCCGTTCATCTTTCCCTCGATCCTGACTAGTCTCCCAGTCCCTGCCGCTGAAAAACATCCCCACAGCATGATGCTGCCACCACCATGCTTCACCGTAGGGATGGTGCTAGGTTTCCTCCAGACGTGACGCTTGGCATTCAGGCCAAAGAGTTCAATCTTGGTTTCATCAGACCAGAGAATCTTCTTTCTCATAGTCTGAGAGTCCTTTAGGTGCCTTTTGGCAAACTCCAAGCGGGCTGTCATGTGCCTGAGGAGTGTCTTCTGTCTGGCCACTCTACCATCAAGGCCTGTTTGGTGGAGTGCTGCAGATATGGTTTTTCTCCTGGAAGGTTCTCCCATCTCTACAGAGGAACTCTGGAGCTCTGTCAGAGTGACCATCGGGTTCTTGGTCACCTCCCTGACCAAGGCCCTTCTCCCCCAATTGCTCAGTTTGGCCTGGCGGCCAGCTCTAGGAAGAGTCTTGGTGGTTCCAAACTTCTTCCATTTAAGAATGATGGAGGCCACTGTGTTCTTGGGGAACTTCAATGCTGCAGACATTTTTTGGTAGCCTTCCCCAGATCTGTGCCTCGACACAATTCTGTCTCGGAGCTCTATGGACAATTCCTTCGACCTCATGGCTTGGTTTTTGCTCTGACATGCACTGTCAACTGTGGGACCTTATATAGACAGGTGTGTGTCTTTCCAAATCATGTCCAATCAATTGAATTTACCACAGGTGGACTCCAATCAAGTTTATTTTATAAATGTGCAAACATTTCTAGAAAACTGTTTTCACTTTGTCATTATGGGATATTGTGTGTAGGTTGATGAGGAAAACAATTAATTTAATCCATTTTAGAATAAGGCTGTAACGTAACAAACTGTGGAAAAAGGGAAAGGGTCTGAATACTTTGAAAAACGGCAACATTTGATTATTAGTCTACTTCAAATAGGTGCTGGTTCTTGATATTAGTGCATCTATTAGGCTATTTCAGTGGTTTTAATAGAGACCCAGATCGCAGGTTAAGACCAAGTTTTTACCCAGAGGTTAAACCAGAGACCATGCTGCAGGTTAAGGACAGGGTCTTTACCCAGAGGTTATACCAGAGACCATACTGGAGGTTAAGGACAGGGTCTTTTCCTAGAGGTTGTACCAGAGACCATACTGGAGGTTAAGGACAGGGTCTTTACCTAGAGGTTATACCAGAGACCATACTGGAGGTTAAGGACAGGGTCTTTTCCTAGAGGTTATACCAGAGACCATACTGGAGGTTAAGGACAGGGTCTTTTCCTAGAGGTTATACCAGAGACCATACTGGAGGTTAAGGACAGGGTCTTTACCTAGAGGTTGTACCAGAGACCATACTGGAGGTTAAGGACAGGGTCTTTACCTAGAGGTTGTACCAGAGACCATACTGGAGGTTAAGGACAGGGTCTTTACCTAGAGGTTGTACCAGAGACCAAACTGGAGGTTAAGGACAGGGTCTTTACCTAGAGGTTGTACCAGAGACCATACTGGAGGTTAAGGACAGGGTCTTTACCTAGAGGTTGTACCAGAGACCATACTGGAGGTTAAGGACAGAGTCTTTACCTAGAGGTTGTACCAGAGACCATACTGGAGGTTAAGGACAGGGTCTTTACCTAGAGGTTGTACCAGAGACCATACTGGAGGTTAAGGACAGGGTCTTTACCTAGAGGTTGTACCAGAGACCATACTGGAGGTTAAGGACAGAGTCTTTACCTAGAGGTTATACCAGAGACCATACTGGAGGTTAAGGACAGGGTCTTTTCCTAGAGGTTATACCAGAGACCATACTGGAGGTTAAGGACAGAGTCTTTACCTAGAGGTTGTACCAGAGACCATACTGGAGGTTAAGGACAGGGTCTTTACCTAGAGGTTATACCAGAGACCAAACTGGAGGTTAAGGACAGGGTCTTTTCCTAGAGGTTATACCAGAGACCATACTGGAGGTTAAGGACAGAGTCTTTACCTAGAGGTTGTACCAGAGACCATACTGGAGGTTAAGGACAGGGTCTTTACCTAGAGGTTATACCAGAGACCATACTGGAGGTTAAGGACAGGGTCTTTACCTAGAGGTTATACCAGAGACCATACTGGAGGTTAAGGACAGGGTCTTTACCTAGAGGTTGTACCAGAGACCATACTGGAGGTTAAGGACAGGGTCTTTACCTAGAGGTTGTACCAGAGACCAAACTGGAGGTTAAGGACAGGGTCTTTACCTAGAGGTTGTACCAGAGACCATACTGGAGGTTAAGGACAGAGTCTTTACCTAGAGGTTGTACCAGAGACCATACTGGAGGTTAAGGACAGAGTCTTTACCTAGAGGTTGTACCAGAGACCATACTGGAGGTTAAGGACAGGGTCTTTACCTAGAGGTTGTACCAGAGACCATACTGGAGGTTAAGGACAGGGTCTTTACCTAGAGGTTGTACCAGAGACCATACTGGAGGTTAAGGACAGAGTCTTTACCTAGAGGTTATACCAGAGACCAAACTGGAGGTTAAGGACAGAGTCTTTACCTAGAGGTTATACCAGAGACCATACTGGAGGTTAAGGACAGAGTCTTTACCTAGAGGTTATACCAGAGACCATGCTGCAGGTTAAGGACAGGGTCTTTTCCTAGAGGTTGTACCAGAGACCATACTGGAGGTTAAGGACAGGGTCTTTACCTAGAGGTTATACCAGAGACCATGCTGCAGGTTAAGGACAGGGTCTTTTCCTAGAGGTTGTACCAGAGACCATACTGGAGGTTAAGGACAGAGTCTTTACCTAGAGGTTATACCAGAGACCATGCTGCAGGTTAAGGACAGGGTCTTTTCCTAGAGGTTGTACCAGAGACCATGCTGCAGGTTAAGGACAGGGTCTTTTCCTAGAGGTTGTACCAGAGACCATGCTGCAGGTTAAGGACAGGGTCTTTACCCTCACAGTCATGACACAGCCCATTTTCTCTGCAGGTGGTTTAAGTGTGTACATGTAGTGTGGGTACAGGTAGTGTGGGTACAGGTAGTGTGGGTACAGGTAGTGTGGGTACAGGTAGTGTGGGTGCACAGTCCTATATGACAGTGTGTACAGGTACGGTAGTGTGTTGCAGTGTTTAAACAGTAGCCTTCTGTAGAGGATAAAATACAGCACAGTTCTGTTTCTGTTCTGTCTCTGCTCAGTTCTGTCTCTGCGCTGTCTCTGCTCAGCTCTGTCTCTGCTCTGTCTCTGTCTCTGCTCAGCTGTGTCTCTGCTCAGCTCTGTCTCTGCTCAGCTCTGTCTCTGCTCTGTCTCTGTCTCTGCTCAGCTGTGTCTCTGCTCAGCTCTGTCTCTGCTCAGCTCTGTCTCTGCTCTGTCTCTGTCTCTGCTCAGCTATGTCTCTGCTCAGCTCTGTCTCTGCTCTGTCTCTGTCTCTGCTCAGCTATGTCTCTGCTCAGCTCTGTCTCTGCTCAGCTCTGTCTCTGCTCAGCTCTGTCTCTGTTCAGCTCTGTCTCTGCTCAGCTCTGTCTCTGCTCAGCTCTGTCTCAGCTCTGTCTCTGCTCAGCTCTGTCTCAGCTCTGTCTCTGCTCGGCTCTGTCTCTGCTCAGCTCTGTCTCTGCTCAGCTCTGTCTCTGCTCAGCTCTGTCTCTGCTCAGATCTGTCTCTGCTCTGTCTCTGCTCAGCTCTGTCTCTGCTCAGCTCAGCTCTGTCTCTGCTCAACTCTGTCTCTGCTCAGCTATGTCTCTGCTCTGTCTCTGCTCAGCTCTGTCTCTGCTCAGCTCTGTTTCTGCTCAACTCTGTCTCTGCTCAGCTCTGTCTCTGCTCTGTCGCTGTCTCTGCTCAGCTATGTCTCTGCTCAGCTATGTCTCTGCTCAGCTCTGTCTCTGCTCAGCTCTGTCTCTGCTCAGCTCTGTCTCTGCTCAGCTCTGTCTCTTTTCTGATCTGTCTCTGCTCTGTCTCTGCTCTGCTCAGCTCTGTTTTGTCTCTGTTCAGTTCTGCTCTGCTCAGCTCTGTTCTGTCTCTGCTCAGCTCTGTTCGGTCTCTGCTCTGCTCTATTCGGCCTCTGCTCAGCTCAGCTCTGTTCGGTCTCTGCTCTGCTCAGCTCTGTTCAGCTCAGCTGGCCTTTACAGCAGAACAGCACAGGAAGTAGACTGGCCGCAGGCACGACAGACCTGCGTGAGTACACCTCTTTAACTTCTCTACCTCTCTCTCTTTCTTTCTCTTACTCCGTCTCTCTCCCTCCTCCTTCTCCTCCTCTCTCTCTCTCTCTCTCTCTCTCCCTCAGTTATAGTATATAGGTTATTGAGTAGAGTGTGGTAGCTGCCAGAGGTATGTGCTGCGTCCAACCCAGAGGTCAGTCTTTAAAACCTCACCTTTCCTGCTAATTGACTGGGCTCATTGTTAAAGCTGCCACGGCCAATAGATCCTGAGAGGGCTGAGGTGATTGGGATGGGACACGTTTGCAGAAACATGCTAACACGCACCAGAAACACACTAACAGAGCTCTGGAGAGCTCTGGAGGGCCAAACCTCAAACCTTAAAGCCAACTCCAGATACAGCCTGTTGTCAGGGGTAGCCTTCTGACTCAGAGCTGAAGACTGCTCTTCTGAACCACGTACAGTACTTACGTCCCAAATGGCACCCTATTCCGTATGTATTTCACTACTTTTGACCAGGGCCCATAGGGCTCTGGTCAAAAGGAGTGCACTTTATAGGGAATTGGGTACAACTTGGGAGAAACAGCCATAGTGAGTTAGACCAGAAGTATTTCCTTACCACAATTTCCTGAAGACATGAAGTTACATTTACAGGACAGGTTATGAATTTTATTCTCTGAATCCATTGGAAGTCCTAAGCACAGAAACTATCCAGAGCTGCAGTATCCGTGTGAGTGTTGTTGTTACGTGCGTCCGGTCTCTCTAGCTGTATCTTTACATATAATGTAGGAGCAGGGTTTATGGACTGTGGCTGATGGGGTGTCTGCAGGTCAGGGTTATGGTTTGGGGACAAATCACTGGTTACTGTCTAATCATAGGCCCCAAGGTCCAGCAGCCTGTGCCCCAAATGGCACCCTATTCCCTATATAGTGCATTGGTTTGTCCCTATATTGGCCCTGGTCAAAAGTAGTGCGCTATAGGGAATAGGGTGCTATTTGGGGCGTAGCCATACATCAAACACAGACTGGACCTCAGTCCAACCAACATGTTGGTTAATCAGCAGGTTAGTTACAGTGGAGGCAGGTGAGGGCGGCTCGTAGTATTGACTGGAATAGACCGAATGGAGCAGAATCAAACATATGGAAACCACATATTGATGTGTTTGATACCGTTCCATTCATTCCGGTCCAGCCACTACTATGAACCTGTCCTCCGGCTTAGAGTGCCGCCAGCCACAACTGGTTAGTTGTAATGCCTCTATAGTCTCTTGTGTGAGATTGGGTTCTGGGTGCAGAGATTAGAATGCCTCATTGGCAGGATCAGAACAGGATTTCCCTGTTGGTTTTGTCCGTTGGTGTGTCCAGTGAACCACTTCTCCTGCTGACACAGTGCTAGATCCACTAGTTAGAGGAGTTCCACTATTAGGGTACTTTGTGATATCTTCCTCCACACAAGCAGGTACACACACGCACACGCACACGCACACGCACGCGCGCGCGCGCGCACGCACGCACGCACGCACGCACGCACGCACGCACGCACGCACGCACGCACGCACGCACGCACGCACACACACACACACACACACACACACACACACACACACACACACACACACACACACACACACACACACACACACACACACACACACACACACACACACACAGCGCACCACTCTTTAAAAGCATTTCTGGGAGGAGGCGTCTCTGTGTGTGTGTGTGCGTGTGCGTGTGTGTGTCTGTGTCTGTGTGTGTGTTCCTGCTTCGCCCTGTCTTGTAGTGAAATGAGAAGGTTTACTCTGTGTGTGGATGGATGATATTTAAGGTCAGTTATTCTTAGCCCAGGTTTAGACTGTTTGGGTTTAGCTCTTGCTTTCTAAATTCCACTGTAAGTGGGGAGCTCTAGGGATGGAGCTGACAACATTCGCCATGCACTATAAATAACACACACACACACACACACACACAAACAAACACACACAAACACACACACGTAGCATGTGTAACTAGCAGACAGGTTGGCGTGTCTCCAACAGCACTGGATCAGATATCAGATATCAGAGATCAAACACCATCTTACAGTGAAGAATACAAAGAAAATGTGTTGTCGCAGAATCAAAATGGCTTTTACTCATATCCTGTAACTGAAGGAAGATGAAGACGATGATTGAAGATGTAACATGACTCACCATGAAACAGCAGTATCCTGTGAAGAGGAATAGAACAGTCTGATCTGGAACAGCAGCCAAGGACAGGACACAGAAAACACACACCCTCTCACACACACTCCATGGCACGCACTCCGACTGTACTGCTGTAAACAAGCTCTCTGAAGCGTCTCTTCCTGGGTCCTAACACACAGTTTCACAGCAGCAATAAAAGGTGACCGAGAGTCACAGGCTAGGTCATCACAGCTCTGATGGTTACAGCTCAGCTCAGGGTGGAGGTGTCAGCTCAGCTCAGCTCAGGGTGGAGGTGTCAGCTCAGCTCAGGTCAGGGTGGAGGTGTCAGCTCAGGTCAGGGTGGAGGTGTCAGGTCAGGGTGGAGGTGTCAGCTCAGCTCAGGGTGGAGGTGTCAGCTCAGCTCAGGGTGGCGGTGTCAGCTCAGCTCAGGGTGGAGGTGTCAGCTCAGGTCAGGGTGGAGGTGTCAGCTCAGGTCAGGGTGGAGGTGTCAGCTCAGCTCAGCTCAGGGTGGAGGTGTCAGCTCTGGTCAGGGTGGAGGTGTCAGCTCAGGTCAGGGTGGAGGTGTCAGCTCAGGTCAGGTCAGGGTGGAGGTGTCAGCTCAGGTCAGGTCAGGGTGGAGGTGTCAGCTCAGGTCAGGTCAGGGTGGAGGTGTCAGCTCAGGTCAGGGTGGAGGTGTCAGCTCAGGTCAGGGTGGAGGTGTCAGCTCACTGTAATGTCTGCACTTGTTGTATTCGGCGCATGTGACCAATAAAATTTGATTTGATTTGATTGATTTGAAGTGTCAGGTCAGGGTGGAGGAGTCAGCTCAGGTCAGGGTGGAGGTGTCAGCTCTGGTCAGGGTGGAGGTGTCAGCTCATCTCAGGGTGGAGGTGTCAGCTCAGGTCAGGGTGGAGGTGTCAGCTCAGCTCAGGGTGGAGGTGTCAGCTCAGGTCAGAGTGGAGGTGTCAGAGTGACCCTACAGATAGTCTCAGATAGCTCCAGCTCAGATAGTCTCAGGGTAAGGGTTACTGAAGTGTGAAAGAGATCGTACAGATAGATAAGAGAAGGAAATGAGAGAGAGAGAGAGAGAGCGAGAGAGAGAGAGAGAGAGAGAGAGAGAGAGAGAGAGAGAGAGAGAGAGAGAGCCCCAGGACAACAACAACAACACAATTAGACCCAATCAAATCATGAGAAACCAAAAAGATAATTACTTGACACATTGGAAAGAATTAACAAAAAAACAGAGCAAACTAGAATGCTATTTGGCCCTAAACAGAGAGTACACAGTGGCACAATACCTGACCACTGTGACTGACCCAAAGTTAAGGAAAGCTTTGACTATGTATAGACTCAGTGAGCATAGCCTTGCTATTGAGAAAGGCCGCCGTAGGCAGACCTGGCTCTCAAGAGAAGACAGGCTATGTGCACACTGCCCACAAAATGAGGTGGAAACTGAGCTGCACTTCCTAACCTCCTGCCAAATGTATGACCATATTAGAGACACATATTTCCCTCAGATTACAGAGATCCACAAATAATTTGAAAACAAACCCAATTTTGATAAACTTCCTTATCTACTGGGTGAAAAACCACAGTGTGCCATCACAGCAGCATGATTTGTGACCTGTTGCCACAAGAAAAGGGCAACCAGTGAAGAACAAGCACAATTGTAAATACAACCCATATTTATGTTTATTTATTTTCCCATTTGTACTTTAACTATTTGCACATTGTTACAACACTGTATATAGACATAATATGACATTTGAAATGTCTTTATTCTTTTGGAACTGCTGAGTGTAATGTTTACTGTTAATATTTATTGTTTATTTCACTTTTGTTTACTATCTACTTCACTTGCTTTGGCAATGTTAACATACGTTTCCCATGCCAATAAAGCCCTTAGATTGAATTGAATTGAATTGAATTGAATTGAGAGAGACAGGGCTGCCTGGTCCTATTGGTCACTTCTCAGACCTGTCCACCCTCTTTACAGTCACTCTGGATATCACCCCAGGCTTAGACCAGGATATGTTACAACATGACTTCACCCCCAGGCTTAGACCAGGCTACATTACAACATGACTTCACCCCAGGCTTAGACCAGGCTACGTTACAACATGACTTCACCCCAGGCTTAGACCAGGCTACATTACAACATGACTTCACCCCAGGCTTAGACCAGGCTACATTACAACATGACTTCACCCCCAGGCTTAGACCAGGCTACATTACAACATGACTTCACCCCAGGCTTAGACCAGGCTACGTTACAACATGACTTCACCCCAGGCTTAGACCAGGCTACGTTACAACATGACTTCACCCCAGGCTTAGACCAGGCTACGTTACAACATGACTTCACCCCCAGGCTTAGACCAGGCTACATTACAACATGACTTCACCCCCAGGCTTAGACCAGGCTACGTTACAACATGACTTCACCCCAGGCTTAGACCAGGCTACGTTACAACATGACTTCACCCCAGGCTTAGACCAGGCTACGTTACAACATGACTTCACCCCCAGGCTTAGACCAGGCTACATTACAACATGACTTCACCCCAGGCTTAGACCAGGCTACGTTACAACATGACTTCACCCCCAGGCTTAGACCAGGCTACGTTACAACATGACTTCACCCCCAGGCTTAGACCAGGCTACGTTACAACATGACTTCACCCCAGGCTTAGACCAGGCTATGTTACAACATGACTTCACCCCAGGCTTAGAACAGGCTACGTTACAACATGACTTCACCCCAGGCTTAGACCAGGCTATGTTACAACATGACTTTGATGTTGCTGATGATGATGTCTGATGTCTGTCTGTCTGTCCGCCTGTCTGTCTGTCCGTCTGTCTGTCTTTTTGTTTATATGAACACTGAGCTGGTTGTTTCTTCTTAACTCACTGACTGTCCCTGGCTAGAAAATATATGTGGTCCATGCTTTGCTTACATTTACATTTACGTCATTTAGCAGACGCTCTTATCCAGAGCGACTTACAGTTAGTGAATACATATTATTATTCATACTGGCCCCCCAATGGGAATCGAACCCACAACCCTGGCGTTGCAAATATATCATTGGGTTTCAGTAACTTCATAATGAAACATTATGGGGCCACGTGTCATGTTCCTCCTCTGTGGTGTGTTTACCTTATGATGGCTTATCTTCCAAAGACTGTCTGAAAAGGAGACTGTTGTCATAAAATAATGACAGTCCACTTTCTCAAAATACAGAACACAGCATTAACTGTTAATATCCCCAAAGGCCTTATCTACATCTCTTCTCTCTCTTGACTAAACATGTGTGCACTCACTGTACTGCAAGTCGCTTTAGATAAAAGTGTCTGCTAAGTGGCGTATAACCTATTATACACTATGTGTCTTGTTAGGGAGTTGTGTAGTGTTGTAATGGGTCTAGTTAGTTGCTGGTGCAGAATGTGAACAGGTGTTGTGTCTCTCTTTGTGGCTGTGTCTCAAATGAAACACTACTCCCTGTATAATGCACTACTTTTGATCAGGGCCCATAAGGCTATGGTCAAAAGTAGTGCACCACATATGGAATAGTATTTAGGACGCAGCCTGTGTCTGGGGAAAACTCTAATCCACATGAATACAGCAACAGCTGCTGGGGATCAGGTCTGCTCTCTGGGGCTGGAAGAGCACTGCCTTGCCTTGCTTAGACAAACACACTCTAGAGAGAGAGAGAGAGAGAGACCAAACAGAAAGAGAGAGAGGGGGATATAGAGAGAGAGATAGAGAGAGGGATAGTGAGAGAGACAGACAGAGAGGGACAGAGGGAGAGAGAGAGAGAGAGAGAGAGAGAGAGAGAGCTGGCAGGCAGTGTTTTTAGGGGTTTAGGGGCACAAAGCTCTCCATCTGTGGCTCTGGTCACAATTTAACTGAACAAGCTCTGGAAACCCAAACAGCTGAGTTCCTGCCTGCCCACCTGTTAGAGTAGTTGTGTGTTTGTGTGTGCGTGTGTTTGTGTGTGCGTATGTTTGTGTGTGGGTATATGCTTGTGTCCATGTGTGTGTGTATGGTATAAAGTTTCCTCTAAAAAGGACACCCTGTGTGTTTGTTTGACCCTGGTGTAGTGAGTGTTGGGGTTAGAAGTGGCGTCAGGCGGATTTGAACAGGGCATGTCATACATCATCTGTCCAGTGCTAATCTCCTTCCCAGACACTTTCACCCAAAGCCTGGTGTACCTTCGTTAGCCAATACAGAGAGCCGGGAGAAATTCCCGCCGCGTAGACATTGGCTTAATCGGCTTAATCTACCAACCAATCATCTTCCACAACACCTTCCCCCTAACTCTATCCTGTACGCTAGCACACCACAAGCACAGAGCCACTCTTCGCAGTTGTGGGATTCGCTTAAATTAAATGATGATAAATACTTTACTCAGTAGGTCACTCCAATAGAATTCTATGGTCACTCCCAGTAAGGCCAATTTTGAGTGGTTGATATCCCAGGCTTATATGCGCTGTGCACAATAGCCTGGGGGTGAGGTTAGTCCAGTGCCAACCTGATTCATAGATTTAGGGCAACATTTTCTTAGTGCAAAAGCATTGTGCAAAGTGCAGAAAATACCGTAAACCTCATTATAATCTTGCAGTGTGATTTAATCTGAAAATGTTCTTCAACAATGGCCGTTATAAGGAGCGGATTATGTAAGGGATAATAACTGGGGGCTATGTATTCTATGGAAAAAATGAACAACTTGGCCATAAGTTAATACATTTGCAGCTAGAAATGTGTTCAAAATCCACTAACATTTACATTTTAGTCATTTAGCAGATGCTCTTATCCAGAGCGACTTTCAGTTAGTGAGTGCATAAATTTTTTCATACTGGCCCCCCGTAGGGAACGAACCCACAACCCTGGCGTTGCAAGCGCCATGCTCTACCAACTGAGCTACACGGGGCCTAACAGCTTACAGACGGTAGGCAATTAAGGTCACAGTTATGAAAACTTAGGACACTAAAGAGGCCTTTCTACTGACTCTGAAAAACACCAAAAGAAAGATGCCCAGGGTCCCTGCTCATCTGCGTGAACGTGCCTTAGGCATGCTGCAAGGAGGCATGAGGACTGCAGATGTGGCCAGGGCAATAAACTGCAATGTCCGTACTGTGAGACGCCTAAGACAGTGCTACAGGGAGACAGGACGGACAGCTGATCGTCCTCGCAGTGGCAGAACAAGTGTAACAACACCTGCACAGGATCGGTACATCCGAACATCACACCTGCGGGACAGGTACAGGATGGCAACAACAACTGCCCGAGTTACACCAGGAACGCACAATACCTCCATCAGTGCTCAGACTGTCCGCAATAGGCTGAGAGAGGCTGGACTGAGGGCTTGTAGGCCTGTTGTAAGGCAGGTTCTCACCAGACATCACCGGCAACAATGTCGCCTATAGGCACAAACCCACCGTCGCTGGACCAGACAGGACTGGCAAAAAGTGCTCTTCACTGACGAGTCACGGTTTTGTCTCAAAGGGTGATGGTTGGATTCGCGTTTATCGTCGAAGGAATGAGCGTTACACCGAGGCCTGTACTCTGGAGCGGGATCGATTTGGAGGTATAGGGTCCGTCATGGTCTGGGGCGGTGTGTCACAGCATCATCGGACTGAGCTTGTTGTCATTGCAGGCAATCTCAACGCTGTGCGTTACAGGGAAGACATCCTCCTCCCTCATGTGGTACCCTTCCTGCAGGCTCATCCTGACATGACCCTCCAGCATGACAATGCCACCAGCCATACTGCTCGTTCTGTGCGTGATGTCCTGCAAGACAGGAATGTCAGTGTTCTGCCATGGCAAGCGAAGAGCCCGGATCTCAATCCCATTGAGCACGTCTGGGACCTGTTGGATCGGAGGGTGAGGGCTTTGGCCATTCCCCCCAGAAATGTCCGGGAACTTGCAGGTGCCTTGGAGGAAGAGTGGGGTAACATCTCACAGCAAGAACTGGCAAATCTGGTGCAGTCCATGAGGAGGAGATGCACTGCAGTACTTAATGCAGCTTGTGACCACACCAGATACTGACTGTTACTTTTGATTTTGACCCCCCCTTTGTTCAGGGACACATTATTCCATTTCTGTTAGTCACATGTCTGTGGAACCTTTTCAGTTTATGTCTCAGTTGTTGAATCTTGTTACGTTCATACAAATATTTACACATGTTAAGTTTGCTGAAAATAAATGCAGTTGACAGTGAGTGGACGTTTCTTTTTTTGCTGAGTTTAGATAGCTACAGTAATTGCCTTGGTAACCAAACAAACAGACTTGCTAGTTTAGCTAACCAAACCATCAGTCCTAGCTCAACAATGCCAATAATGTTTTCAATTTGACTTTTGCTGTCAAAAGCAGTATATAACATATAAGAATTAACTATAGCCATTGAATTCTACCGTGCTGATATACCGTGCGTTATAGAATGCCCTTCAAGACAATCAAAAACAAATATTCAACAATGGCATGGTATAATTTAAAAAAACCGGAGCAATACATAAATAGTCTCCTCTTCATAACGCACATTGTTGAAGAAAAGTTTCATTAAATTCCGATGATAATGAGGTTTATGGTACATTTTCCACTTTGCAGTGCACCGTGCTTTTGCACCCATAGCCTATACATGACTCTGGTGTTAACCATACCCACACTATACACTAATCACTCACTGTGTGTGTGTGTGTCAGACCTGCAGATGGAGTTTGAAGAGATGGTGTCCAGCGCCAGGAGACTGAGTCTCAGCCCCACAGAGAAGCAGAAGAGAGGAAGCATCGCCAATGCTGACACCAGGATGGACCGCAAGAGAGAGGTAACACAGCAATATGGTACACTACGTTGATTCAGAGAGAATCAACACAATTACCCATTTCTACTGAGCCGGGTCAAGCCAAGCCAAGCTGGCCTGGTTATGCATCCACTGTAGTTGACGGAACCCTGCTGCAACGGTGGAAAGAACACATCAGAGCCAGAACAGTACAGTTTGGGTCAGCACGATAGTGTGAAAATGGTAAAGGTGTCAAAGTGTGTGTGTAATTATCATGTGTTGTGTATTAGCTGATATTGTGTGTTAAGTATTAGTTGATATGTGTTTAGTATTAGTTTATGTGCTGTGTGTTTAGTATTAATTGTAATGTGTTAGTTGTTATGTGTTTAGTATTAGCTGTAAGTATAGTATTAGTTGTAATGTGTTTAGTATTAGTTGTTATGCGTTTGTCACGACTCCTTGTTCAGGCAGGTTTCAGCGTTTGTCGTCACCGGCTTACTAGCTACTGCCGCTCCCATTCTCATCACTCCACTTGTCATGTCAATCACACACACCTGGTGCTCATCCCCTAATTACATTTAAGTCATTTAGCAGACGCTCTTATCCAGAGCGACTTACAGGTGCAATTAGGGTTAGATTTTTCACCTAGTCGGCTCGGGGATTAGAACCAGCGACCTTTCGATTACTGGCACAACGCTCTTAACCACTAAGCTACCTGCCGCCCCTAAAATGTAATTAGTCTGTGTATAAGTGTTCCCTCTGCCCCCTTGTCTTTGTGAGTGATTGTTCTATGTGGGAGGAGAGTAGCTCGGTTGAGATACTCTCTCATTTATTTTTCCAGGGTTGATTTTCCCCTGTGTCATTACATTTATTGTATTTTCTGAGACTGTGTTTGGTCAGGGAGGATTGTTTCCCCTGTACCTGTTTCGATTGCCGTTATAGGCGCATTGTATGTCTGGAAGGAATACATCTGCATCCGGTTATTTTACTCCTGCGCCTGACTCCGTCCATCATTCACCACAGCGTTCTATGTTTAGTATTAGTTGTAATGTGTTGTGTGTTTAGTATTAGTTGTAATGTGTTGTGTGTTTAGTATTAGTTGTAATGTGTTGTGTGTTTAGTATTAGTTGTAATGTGTTGTGTGTTTAGTATTAGTTGGAATGTGTTGTGTGTTTAGTATTAGTTGTAATGTGTTGTGTGTTTAGTATTAGTTGTAATGTGTTGTGTGTTTAGTATTAGTTGTAATGTGTTGTGTGTTTAGTATTAGTTGTAATGTGTTGTGTGTTTAGTATTAGTTGTAATGTGTTGTGTGTTTAGTATTAGTTGGCGGCAGGTAGCTTAGTGGTTAAGAGCGTTGTGCTAGTAACCGAAAGGTTGCTGGTTCTAATCCCCGAGCCGACTAGGTGAAAAATCTGTCGATGTGCCCTTGAGCAAGGCACTTAACCCTAATTGCTCCTGTAAGTCGTTCTGGATAAGAGCGTCTGCTAAATGACTAAAATGTAAATGTGTTTAGTATTAGTTGATATGTGTTGTGTGTTTGGTATTAGTTGTTCTGTGTGTTTAGTATTAGTTGTAATGTGTTGTGTGTTTAGTATTAGTTGTTGTGTGTTTAGTATTAGTTGTAAAGTGTTCTGTGTGTTTAGTATTAGTTGTTGCGTGTTTAGTATTAGTAGTAATGTGTTGTGTGTTTAGTATTAGTTGTAATGTGTTTTGTGTTTAGTATTAGTTGTTGTGTGTTTAGTATTAGTTGTAATGTGTTGTGTGTTTAGTATTAGTTGTAATGTGTTGTGTGTTTAGTATTAGTTGGAATGTGTTGTGTGTTCCAGTCCCACTACATCGGAGCAGGTCCAGAGTTCCAGCATGTCCGTTTCAAGCCCTGTGGTCAGAGTCCTCTGGTGTCTCGCTACCTGCACCTCCAAGACATCCCTACACCCGCTGGATCTGACACACGCAGGATCACACGCACTGAGATCACCAACCTGCCATATCCTTACACACACACACACGCACACACACTCACACAAACACACACAGACACAAACACACACACACACACACACACACATACATGCACACATACACACAGACGCACACACGCACACGCGCACACAGGCATAGACACACACGTTGTCTTGTACACAGCTGGCACACTGTATTCATGCTGAGAACAACATGTAAAAAACATA
This sequence comes from Coregonus clupeaformis, assembly GCF_020615455.1. NCBI lineage: Eukaryota > Metazoa > Chordata > Actinopteri > Salmoniformes > Salmonidae > Coregonus > Coregonus clupeaformis. The sequence continues at coordinate 93,557,035 of NC_059192.1, forward strand.
CTCATAAACATGCTAATAAAACATGCATGGATTATGTGGGACTGTACTTTACTGGAGTTAATGGAACCTGGCACAGGAGAAGAGGGGAGGGCTGGGTACAGGGGCTATAGAGTTCAAAGTTAACTAATCTCATCTGCTTTTTCTGTCCATGTAAAACTCTGTGATAATCATAGTTTGAGAATGTATAGGACCTGATAGGCATTTTTTTTTGTATTTCACCCCCTTTTTCAAGTAATGCGTCCTCCGAAACATGACCCGCCTAACTGTGCTTCTTAACACCCGCCCGCTTAACCCAGAAGCCAATTTTATTTATTTTTATTTATTTCACTTTTATTTAACCAGGTAAGCCAGTTGAGAACAAGTTCTCATTTACAACTGCGACCTGGCAATGTGTCGGAGGAAACACCGTTCAACTGACGACTGAGGTCAGCCTGCAGGCGCCCGGCCAGCCACAAGAGCACGATGAGCCAAGTAAAGCCCCCCCCGACCAAACCCTCTACTAACCCGGACGACGCTGGGACAATTGTGCGCCGCCCTATGGTCCTCCCGATCACAGCCGGTTGTGATACAGGCCGGGATCGAACCATGGTCTGTAGTGACGCCTCTAGCACTGCGATGCAGTGCCTTAGACCGCTGCGCAACTCGGGAGGCACAGGACCTGATAGGCTTTAATGAAATTTAACATACAGTGAGGGAAAAAAGTATTTGACCCCCTGCTGATTTTGTACGTTTAACCACTGACAAAGACATGATCAGTCTATAATGTTAATGGTAGGTTTATTTGAACAGTGAGAGACAGAATAACAACAACAAAATCCAGAAAAATGCATGTCAAAAATGTTATAAATTGATTTGCATTTTAATGAGGGAAATAAGTATTTGACCCCTCTGCAAAACATGACTTAGTACTTGGTGGCAAAACCCTTGTTGGCAATCACAGAGGTCAGATGTTTCTTGTAGTTGGCCACCAGGTTTGCACACATCTCAGGAGGGATTTTGTCCCACCTCTTTGCAGATCTTCTCCAAGTCATTAAGGTTTCGAGCCTGACGTTTGGCAACTCAAACCTTCAGCTCCCTCCACAGATTTTCTAAGGGATTAAGGTCTGGAGACTGGCTAGGCCACTCCAGGACCTTAATGTGCTTCTTCTTGAGCCACTCCTTTGTTGCCTTGGCCGTGTATTTTGGGTCATTGTCATGCTTGAATACCCATCCACGACCCATTTTCAATGCCCTGGCTGAGGGAAGGAGGTTCTCACCCAAGATTTGACGGTACATGGCCCCGTCCATCGTCCCTTTGATGCGGTGAAGTTGTCTTGTCCCCTTAGCAGAAAAACACCCCCAAAGCATAATGTTTCCACCTCCATATTTGATGGTGGGGATGGTGTTCTTGGGGTCATAGGCAGCATTCCTCCTCCTCCAAACACGGCGAGTTGAGTTGATGCCAAAGAGCTCGATTTTGGTCTCATCTGACCACAACACTTTCACCCAGTTCTCCTCTGAATCATTCAGATGTTCATTGGCAAACTTCAGACGGGCCTGTATATGTGTTTTCTTGAGCAGGGGGACCTTGCGGGTGCTGCAGGATTTCAGTCCTTCATGGCGTAGTGTGTTACCAATTGTTTTCTTGGTGACTATGGTCCCAGCTGCCTTGAGATCATTGACAAGATCCTCCCGTGTAGTTCTGGGCTGATTCCTCACCGTTCTCATGATCATTGCAACTCCACGAGGTGAGATCTTGCATGGAGCCCCAGGCCGAGGGAGATTGACAGTTCTTTTGTGTTTCTTCCATTTGCGAATAATCGCACCAACTGTTGTCACCTTCTCACCAAGCTGCTTGGCGATGGTCTTGTAGCCCATTCCAGCCTTGTGTAGGTCTACAATCTTGTCCCTGACATCCTTGGAGAGCTCTTTGGTCTTGGCCATGGTGGAGAGTTTGGAATCTGATTGATTGATTGCTTCTGTGGACAGGTGTCTTTTATGCAGGTAACAAGCTGAGATTAGGAGCACTCCCTTTAAGAGTGTGCTCCTAATCTCAGCTCGTTACCTGTATAAAAGACAACTGGGAGCCAGAAATCTTTCTGATTGAGAGGGGGTCAAATACTTATTTCCCTCATTAAAATGCAAATCAATTTATAACATTTTTGACATGCGTTTTTCTGGATTTTTTTGTTGTTATTCTGCCTCTCACTGTTCAAATAAACCTACCATTAAAATTATAGATTGATCATTTCTTTGTCAGTGGGCAAACGTACAAAATCAGCAGGGGATCAAATACTTTTTTCCCTCACTGTAACAGAAGTTAGATAGAGATACTGCAGTTTGTCATAAGAAGGTGACAGTAGTTGTATTCCTTGACTGTCTGTGGTGTAACTCCGTCCAAACCCACCTACCAAGAGGTGCTGACTGATGTGGAGGAGAGGAGTCACAAAAGGCAACAGGAATACAACACGTAAGACACACACACACACATACACATACGCACACACACACACACACACACACACACACACACACACGGGCACAGGAATACAACACATAGGCAAGAAAGAGATAGCATCACCAATAATATTACAGTATATAACATGTCTGACTGCTGTGCTCTACACTACTCCATCTCCATCCCTGTAGGTTCTGCCAGCAGACTAAACAGGAGATAGCTGACATCCACAGAGATCGACTCATCCACAACATGAAACTCAACAGGTAGGAAACGAACACATTGTCCTCACTGAGGTTTTAGTCACTTTGACAAATATTGATTTAGGACTGAACTGCCACTTTAACCTTTCCTGTGTTTTCTTTTCTTGTGTGTCCAGGATGAAGAAAGAGATTTTCAGCAACCGCATCGAGGTGAAGATCGCCAGCGAAGGAATCATGAATAAATGGGTAACTGAACTCTCCACTGTATAGTTACATAATATCTGTACTCTAACCAACTTTTGTCACATAAATTAAACTACAAGGGTTTGGAGAACACAAACAGTGCAGACTCTAGGTAATCCAGAACCGTTCGTCTCTGTGTGTGTGTGTGTTCAGAACCACCCCCCGTACCGCCAGTGTCTGCAGAAGGGAGAGGGGATAGAGATGGAGTCGGAGGAGGTGAAGAATGCAAACCAACCTTCTGTTTCTCCAGAGAACCGAAAGACAGCTGGACAATGACACTGCAGCTTTCAGCACAGTCTCTCTCTCTCTCTCTCTCTCTCTCTCTCTCTCTCTCTCTCTCTCTCTCTCTCTCTCTCTCTCTCTCTTTCTCGTTATGCCAATCAGATCTACAGAACATGATGTCAGTGCTTTGTGCCACATTAACATATATTTTACAGTTGTTTTCATTCTAATCCACCCAGATTATTTAAATGCAAACCTTCACACTTCACCATTTAAGTCGCACTGTGATTATTTCCCTTCAGTCTGTTCTCCCTTTCTCAGACGCTGACTTAAAACAGTGTGTGTGTGTGTGTGTCGGGCCAGAGCAGGGCCAGTGTGTTTTATGACTCATATGCTGCCTGAGTGAAGTCATAAAGGCTCTTCACAGAAACATATTACCTCTCAGAGACTCATACCACACCAGAGGAGAGGGTGTGTGCAAGAGTGCGTGTTTGTGTTTGTGTGTGTGTGTGTGTGTGTGTGTGTGTGTCAGAACTTTAAGGAAAGATCAAGAAAACAAATCTACAGTAAAATTAATGATACATACAGCAAAAAAAAAGCTGATGTTAGAGCTTGGGACTGTAAAGTTCTATCTGCAAAAAGATGATCCTGAGATAATTGGCTTTAAAGTTCCGAACCCTCATTGGTTTGCATGGTGTCAGCAAGTTTTATATTGTATTCTTTTGACCTTAACACCATGAGATGGGGGTAGTTAGAGTACTATATAGGTAGAGAATATTGAACAGAACAAAGCTATGTCAATAACTCCATTTGGACAACAATGCAGATAGAAACGTATAGTCCCAATTTGATGTCTTTCCACGTTCATCTATTTCCTGGTTCTGAGAAGCTATGACATTCTCCTCTGGTTCTGAGAAGCTATGACATTCTCCTCTGGTTCTGAGAAGCTATGACATTCTCCTCTGGTTCTGAGAAGCTATGACATTCTCCTCTGGTTCTGAGAAGCTATGACATTCTCCTCTGGTTCTGAGAAGCTATGACATTCTCCTCTGTTTCTGAGAAGCTATGACATTCTCCTCTGTTTCTGAGAAGCTATGACATTCTCCTCTGTTTCTGAGAAGCTATGACATTCTCCTCTGGTTCTGAGAAGCTATGACATTCTCCTCTGGTTCTGAGAAGCTGTGACATCCTCCTATGGTTCTGAGAAGCTATGATATTCTCCTCTGTTTCTGAGAAGCTATGACATTCTCCTCTGGTTCTGAGAAGCTATGACATTCTCCTCTGTTTCTGAGAAGCTATGACATTCTCCTCTGGTTCTGAGAAGCTATGACATTCTCCTCTGGTTCTGAGAAGCTGTGACATTCTCCTCTGGTTCTGAGAAGCTATGATATTCTCCTCTGGTTCTGAGAAGATATGACATTCTCCTCTGGTTCTCACCATGTGATGTGTTGACTGCCCTGTGAGATATGAATAACTGTGTTTTGTCAGAAGTTTATACTCCCCAGTGTTTATGTTTATGTTTCAGGATCCCTAGAACACACACACACACACACACACACACACCTCAGAAGTCATACAACGACAACCAATTATCAAAACTTTGGCACAAAACAAGTAGTTTACATCATCTGCTTTCAACTTCGCAGCCCAAACCACCCACACACACACATGTACACACACAGCCCAAACCATGCTGGTATTTAAATGTTGATTTGAGTGGTCTCTCACATCCTCATGTTTATAAATATAGTTATGATTGATGAGCTCTATTCTGGCTGCCTGTTGGACTGGTTTGACTGTGCTTGCATGTGTATGAGGGTGTGTGTGCGTGTGTGTGTGTGTATGTTTGTGTGTGTGTGTGTACGTTCTTCCCTACTGGAAAGATAGGGTGAAAGACTACATAATGTGCACTGGAAAACCCCTCTCCATCTCCCCACCCCACCCCCCTTTGCCCTCCTTCCTCCCCTGGCCTCAGAGTGTGAGGGTCTGTTAGAATCAGAAGTTAGACCCTCTGTGTTTCATTAAAACAGTTCTCAGAACTGGAACGTCCAGCCTACCTGAGAGAGGGGAAGTGTATGTGTGTATGTGTGCGTGAGAGGACAGATCTGAGGTTAGAAAGGATCCTGTGGAGGTAGAGGCACGCGAGAAGCCTGTCTGCATGCCAGAGGAAATAACTTTAGTAATCCATTGCGTCCCTCACCGTCCGCCTGTTTCATAAGGCAAGGTGTGTGTGTGAGATTTTGTGTTTTATATAAGACTAGGTGTGTCACTGTCATCAGAACAACTACAAAGCACCGAACCACATGGATAAACAACATGAAATGTGTTGTATAGAATTAGTTACACGAGCACAACAACAACAACAACACAACACATAGTCTTGGCAGTAACCACATCTATACTCACACAACAACTCAACAATATTGAGGTTCAGCAAATTAAAATCACGTCTCAGTTTCCGTGAATTACAAATAAATCTTACAAAATGATGTTTATTGCAAAAAAGCTCTCAAAAAAAGAAAGTGATTTTAATTTCAGCCATTGAACTATTTATTATAATGTTAGAGCGGGTCGCAGGCAGACCTCTATAATTATCACTATGGGCCCTGTTCAAAAGTAGTGTACTGTGTAGGGGAATAGGGTGCCATTTGGAACGCAGTATTCTCAGCATGCTTTTCCCATTACAGCCCCAGCAGACATTCTCACCGCTACAAGATGCCAAGCTGGAGAGATGAAAACACTGTAAACAGATATGAGCAAATGGAGGAATAGCATGCTTCTCCCAACTCCTCCCCACAGTGTTTGTTTGTGTGTGTGTGTGTGTTCGCATGCATGCGTGTGCGTGCGTGACGTGTGTGCGTTGGTTTGTGTGTTCATGACGTGTGTGTGTGTGTGTAAGGGGCCATTGCTCAATGTGCTTCCTCTCAGTCCATATCTGGAGTTGCGTGAGAGGTTTCCATATCTCACACAGTCTTGTAAATCACAGGCGAACAGTAGTAACTCAGGGAACCAACCCCAAACACACCTGGATACAATTACCACTGACTGGCTGAGCCAAGGCTGGGCTGAGGCTGAGACCACCCCTCACACACACACACACAAAACCTTGTGAAAGGGAGGATCGGACACATCACTGCACAGAACTGCAGGACGTCATACACACAAAACATACCCACACAGGAACACAGGCATATAGACCTGGGTTTATTTATACCTCACATAGTCTATACACACACTTTAGATGTTTTGTTGACCAATATAACAGTTTAGCGCAGACATTAGTTCCTATGTTTACAATTGAAATAATGTTTTATATCCTGTATTTTTTAAGGCTTCACATCCCTTACAGATTTAAACCAAATCATTGTGGCCATTGTGATGCGATGTGTTGTGTTCCTTTGTGTTGCTGTGGTGTTGGGTTGTATTGTTCTGTGTTGTGTTGTGTTGTGTTATTGTAATGGCGTGTTGTGTTGTGTTGTTGTGGTGTTGCGTTGTTCTGCATTGTGTTGTATTGTATTGTGTTGTGGTGTTGCGTTGTGTTGTGTTGTTGTATTGTAATGTTGTGTTGTGTTGTTGTGGTGTTGCATTGTATTGTTCTGTGTTGTGTTGTTGTATTGTATTGTGTTGTTGCGTTGTACTGTTCTGTGTTGTGTTGTGTTGTGCTTTGTTGTGTTGTGTTGCACTGTACGTGCCACAAGGCCCAAGGCTGTCAGCCTGTTAGTGAACATTATTTAGTTGTGTGGTGGGATCTGGTCAGGAGAACACAGAGACAGAGAGACACAGAGACAAAGAGACACAGAGAGAGACAGAGACAGAGAGACACAGAGACAGAGTGACACAGAGACAGAGAGACACAGACACAGAGACAGAGAGGCACAGAGACAGACAGAGAGACACAGAGACAGAGAGACTCAGACACTAAGACAGAGAGACACAGAGACAGAGAGATATTCAACATCACGTTGTCATTTCTGTTGTGTCCTCTAACATGAGTTGTGCTGTTAAAGATAGAGGAGGAGAGGAAAGGGGAGGAGAGGAGAGAAGAGATGGAGTAGAAATAGATTTAGATAGATAGAGGAGCCCTAAACCACAGAGACAAGGAGGAGAGAAAGGGTGGAGGAGATTAGAGGAGAAGTGGAGGAGAGGAGGAGGAATGAAGGAGAAGGTTCCATTCTAAACTAATGACTGTTCTATGTGCAGCTGACAACATTACATAAAGACAGACCTAGTAAAACAAACTGACACTCCATCTGGCCCTGTGCCTCACAATGAAGTCTAACATGGAGAAGTGTGACAGAAAGTATTATGAAGCTGTAATCAGCTTACATTGGAGCTAAGCAGGGACAGAGGGAGGTGAAAAGGCAGATAGATAGAGTGATGGAAGGAAGGATGGATGGACGGACAGACGCAAGGCTAGCTAGGTCTCTCTGTGTTCTGGTGTCTGGCTCTGTTTCAGGCCACCTTGGAGAGTCGGAAAACCATTAGCCAGACCTGTTGGTCAAAAGTGCAGCGTGTATAGGATATCACATGCGCACACACACACACACACACACACACACACACACACACACACACACACACACACACACACACACAGGAGAAGAGGAAGGAGGTAAGAGGAGAGAAGAAAGAGGAGGGAGGGAGGTAGAGACCTGACAACACAATGCTGGGGGAAGCTAGGGAGGGAGGGAGGGAGGGAGAGACCTGACAACACAAGGCTGGAGGAAGCTAGGGAGGGAGGGAGGGAGGGAGGTAGAGACCTGACAACACAAGGCTGGGGGAAGCTAGGGAGGGAGGGAGGGAGGGAGGTAGAGACCTGACAACACAAGGCTGGGGGAAGCTAGGGAGGGAGGGAGAGACCTGACAACACAAGGCTGGGGGAAGGTAGGGAGGGAGGGAAGTAGAGGGGGAGGCAGAGGCCTGACAACACAAGGCTGGGGGAAGCTAGGGAGGGAGGGAGGTAGAGGGGGAGACAGAGACCTGACAACACAAGGCTGGGGGAAGCTAGGGAGGGAGGGAGGTAGAGGGGGAGACAGAGCCCTGACAACACAAGGCTGGGGGAAGCTAGGGAGGGAGGGAGGTAGAGGGGGAGGCAGAGGCCTGACAACACAAGGCTGGAGGAAGCTAGGGAGGTAGAGGGGGAGGAGAGGAAGGTAAAGACAGGATATCGTGTGAGAGAAGGAGAGTTGAGACTAACAGACCTTCAGCAGTACTGTCTTCCACTTAGACGTCTCAATCAGAACCAGACACCCTGTTACACACACACACCTCCCCCTGGGCACACACTGGTTGAATCAACATTCATTCATGTCATTTCAATGAAATGATGTTGAACCAACGTGGAATAGACTTTGAATTTACATCTGTTCTAAGTGGGCTCCCTCACTCACACAGAAGGGCTTCCTCGCTCAATGATGTAATAGTGTGTGTGTGTGTGTGTGTGTGTGTATGCGCATGTGTGTGTGAGGGGCTGATCATGTGAGTGTGTGTGTGTAGAGAGTGTACCTTCATGGCTGTCTAAAACGCCACTGCGTGCTGTAGGGAAATTAGGCCCAGACAGGCCCCTCACACATACACCGCATACACACACACTCTTTTATACACACGCACAAACACATCACAATAGGGTAGAGAAATGGGTAGAGTCACACACCCCCCATCCCTCTCATAGCTAGGGCGGCAGGTAGCTTAGTGGTTAAGAGTGTTGTGCCAGTAACCGAACGGTCGCTGGTTCTAATCCCCGATCTGACTAGGTGAAAAATCTGTTGATGTGCCCTTGAGCAAGGCACTTAACCCTAATTGCTCCTGTAAGTTGCTCTGGATAAGAGCGTCTGCTAAATGACAAAAAAAAAAAATATGCGCTGAGCTGGGTTGTGACTGGTTGCTCTGAAGCATGAGCCAATGATATTGAGAGTTTCAGAGACAGTTCTTTGTGTATTCTATCCTTCTCTCCATTAGTTTGCTCATCTTTAGTGACAATAAAAGGTCTCCTTTCAAACGCTCACATGACATGCATGTGTGTGGCCTGCCCTGTGTGGAAATACAGCTGGCAGCTTTGAACACCCCTAGGAGCTAGGGTAACTGTTGCGATCTGAACTCTGGTCTCCTGCTTGGGAAACCAACGTCTTAACCATTAGACCAAGAGGACATTTCTTAAGTCTCAGGCAGGGCGACCTCATGACGAAAGCGTGGGTCCAACTCAGCGTAGTGCTTAGAGCTAGAGTGTAGGGTCTAGACCAGATGGACTGGAAGTTCTGGAATTCTCCATGTCTTCTCAGAGGAAGGAGAAACATTAGGGTGGATGTTTCCCCTGTAACTGGTCTGGAGGAGAATTAACTATTATTATCTGGAACAGAATGAACACATATTAACGGGAGAAACAGAGCTGTATATCTTCAGAACCATTAGATCATGAAATGACATCATGTTGAAATAGTCATCCCATGACACTAATCATTAGATCATCTGTAATTGACGTGCTAACCGTCTGACGTAACACACACACACACCGCTCCTCTATGGGCCTCCCTTTCTTCTGTAACTAACACACATGCTCACAATGAAGGATCTTTATTTTGCTACGCACCATTTGAGATATCACCAAAAACTAAATGGAGTGAAGAAATGCTCTCAATCAGGTCCTCCATCTGCTGCTTCACACACCGTGTCACACTGCAGGCCTCACATCAGATCTGACACTTGTGTGAGAGAGAGAGAAAGTGTGTGTGTGTGTGTGTGTGTGTGTGTGTGTGTGTGTGTGTGTGAGAGAGAGAGAGAAAGTGTGTGTGTGTGTGTGACACCATCCGAATCAAGTCCCCAATATGAAAAACACTTTGAAACCACAAAGCCATTCATTTTTTCTCTCCGTACTGCGACCACCTGCATGTTACACATCACGGGCTGGTGCCAGTTAATACAGAACACTAATGAAGACCAGATTGTATGGTGGGGTCTAGCGGAGGGCTGAGAGGGGGAGGGAGGGAGGGAAGAAGGAAGGTATGGAGAGAGAGGTAGATGGTGGGAGAGAGGAAAGAAGGAAAGGATGGAGGGAGGGAGGGAGGAGAGCTCCACTGTACACAACAGTAATTAACCAGCCCATCTGCTTGCCGCTCGCATGCTAAACTCTAATTTACTGTGTGTGTGTGTGTGTGTGTGTGTGTGTGTGTGTGTGTGTGTGTGTGTGTGTGTGTGTGTGTGTGTGTGTGTGTGTGTGTGTGTGTGTGTGTGTGTGTGTGTGTGTGTGTGTGTGTCAGCTCAGTGTTGCTGGGCTGGGCTGCTAAAGCGATGTGTGTGTGTGTGCTATTATCTGGATGTCATCATAACCACAGAAATCAGCCCCCCCCCCCTCTCCCCGCTCACATCCCCAGTCACGAAAGCCCTGGGTTTCCTCCGACCACACACACAATCACACACACACACGCACAGGTTTATACTGCTATCCTTGTGGGGACCAAATAATAGATTCCCATCCAAAATCATATTTTTCCTAACCCTAAATCTAACCCTAACCTTAACCTAACCAAACCCTAACCCTAAAACTATACCTAACCCTAACTCCTAACCCTAAAGCTAACCGTAACCTCTAACCTTAATTCTAACCCTAACCCTAATTGTAACCCTAACCCTAAACCTAACCCCTAAGCCTAAAATAGCTTTTTCCTTGTGGGGACTGGCAAAATGTATGAATTTGCCTTGTTTTTCTATCCTTGTGAGGACTTCTGGTACCACAAGGATAGTTAAACAAAAACACACACACAGCCTCCCAGTTCTCATTGGTAGGTAAACATGTCCAGATTGGTGGACTGGGGTGGAATTCCCTTTACGGTGGGATCCCTGCCCAGAACCATTTGTAAGCCCTCTCCTCCGCCGCCTCACACACACACAAACACACACACACACACACACACATACACAGACGCACACACACCCTCTCCTTCTCTGCCTACTCCTAACTCTTTACAGATTGTAAAGTCAGTGTTTCTATATTAGGTTACTCTGTTGGAGTTCTCTCTAACTTGACCCTGCTCTCCCCAGGTCAGCACAGGAAAAAACAGCATCACACCTACAAATAGGTTCTCATTCAGAATAAAGAGCTCTCACAGACCTGATCCTCACCCTCATCACACAGCCCCAAGGACCAGTCACCCTGTATGACAGACCATGTCCTGACAGAGAGTATACACACACGCGCACGCATACACACGCATACATGCAGGCACACAATAGCACGCGCAAACATGCATGCGCACACACACAGACACACACACATTGAACTATCCCAACCTATTGCCCTTTCAGCCTGGTGCTTTATAGAATCTAAAATGGCTCATAAGTTGACTACTGAGGACAAGATGAGAAACTGATACTGTTTACATCTTATCTACTTACCGTCCATGAGTTTACTTTTATCTCATGGTGGAAACAGACATAAAAGACTGTAAGTCTCTCTGGATAAGAGAGTCTGCTAAATTACTCAAATGTAATTGTAAATGTACTTGATTGCCTGATCCTCCATAATAACTGGTGAAGAAGATGGCTGTGGTTCTCTAGCAGTGCTGGCCCCCAGCCAGAGATCAGTTTACCGCGGTCACGGCTAAATCTGAGCCATATGCCTCAACAACATCTCTAATGGATTGTAAGTTGTGTAATAATATTTGTTTTATTACATTTAGCACGAACCTTACCCTCACCAGCTCTTGGCAACTGAGTGGTGTGTAAAAATGTCTGCACGCGAATCATAATTCAAGCATGAGCCCCAGCCCCATACCCCAGCCCTATACCCCAGGCTTATACCCACGGTTTATACATGAGCCCCAGCCCTATACCCCAGGCTTATACCCACGGTTTATACATGAGCCCCAGCCCTATACCCCAGTCTTATACCCACGGTTTATACATGAGCCCCAGCCCTATACCCCAGGCCTATACCCCACGGTTTATACATGAGCCCCAGCCCTATACCCCAGGCTTATACCCACGGTTTATACATGAGCCCCAGCCCTATACCCCAGGCTTATACCCACGGTTTATACATGAGCCCCAGCCCCAACCCCAGCCTATACCCCAGGCTTATACCCACGGTTTATACATGAGCCCCAGCCCTATACCCCAGGCTTATACCCACGGTTTATACATGAGCCCCAGCCCTATACCCCAGGCTTATACCCACGGTTTATACATGAGCCCCAGCCCCATACCCCAGTCCTATACCCCAGGCTTATACCCACGGTTTATACATGAGCCCCAGCCCTATACCCCAGGCTTATACCCACGGTTTATACATGAGCCCCAGCCCTATACCCCAGGCCTATACCCCAGGCTTATACCCACGGTTTATACATGAGCCCCAGCCCTATACCCCAGTCCTATACCCCAGGCTTATACCCACGGTTTATACATGAGCCCCAGCCCTATACCCCAGTCCTATACCCCAGGCTTATACCCAAGCTTTATACATGAGCCCCAGTCCTATACCCCAGGTTTATACCCAAGCTTTATACATGAGCCCCAGCCATATACCCCAGGCTTATACCCACAGTTTATACATGAGCCCCAGCCCTATACCGTCCCCAGGCTTATACCCACGGTTTATACATGAGGCCCAGCCCTATACCCCAGTCCTATACCCCAGGCTTATTCCCACGGTTTATACATGAGCCCCAGCCCCATACCCCAGTCCTATACCCCAGGCTTATTCCCACGGTTTATACATGAGCCCCAGCCCTATACCCCAGGCTTATACCCACGGTTTATACATGAGCCCCAGCCCTATACCCCAGTCCTATACCCCAGGCTTATACCCACGGTTTATACATGAGCCCCAGCCCCATACCCCAGTCCTATACCCCAGGCTTATACCCACGGTTTATAAGAGCCCCAGCCCAACCCCAGGCTTATACCCACGGTTTATACATGAGCCCCAGCCCTATACCCCAGGCTTATACCCACGGTTTATACATGAGCCCCAGCCCTATACCCCAGTCCTATACCCCAGGCTTATTCCCACGGTTTATACATGAGCCCCAGCCCTATACCCCAGGCTTATACCCACGGTTTATACATGAGCCCCAGCCCTATACCCCAGGCTTATACCCACGGTTTATACATGAGCCCCAGCCCTATACCCCAGGCTTATACCCACGGTTTATACATGAGCCCCAGCCCTATAACCCCAGGCTTATACCCACGGTTTATACATGAGCCCCAGCCCTATACCCCAGGCTTATACCCACGGTTTATACATGAGCCCCAGCCCTATACCCCAGGCTTATACCCACGGTTTATACATGAGCCCCAGCCCTATACCCCAGGCTTATACCCACGGTTTATACATGAGCCCAGCCCTATACCCCAGGCTTATACCCAAGCTTTCTACATGAGTCCCAGCCCTATACCCCAGTCCTATACCCCAGGCTTATACCCAAGCTATACCAAGGACCAGAGTAGCAGGGGGTGTATCCTGGTTAACACTGTGTCACCTCACTAGCGTTTCAGACTCTCAGTCCTTCCTCCTGACACCACCTTGTTGTTAGAATGTTGTCAACCACACAGTCATCTCCTGAGGCTCATGCACGCCCCAGCCAGCCAGGCCAGAGGAATGCTGCAATATGGTTCTGATCAGCTTTCTGTTGTTGTTTAGTGTCTTGCTTTGTTGATAGTATTCTGCAAACAGTGAAATTATTTGGGTTTGATAATATTAGTTTAACTTCCAGCGCAGGCCAGCCAGACTGTTGCCTGGTTTGGACGTCTTCATTATCATGTCAGAGTCCATTTTCCTCCAGCTGACTGGGATTGATGGGCTCTATCAGACTGTATTACTGCTAATATACTGCAGTCTCAGAGGATGTTGACAGATCTGGTCAGAGTGGCCTGGTGTTCTATGGGTTTTCCATGATGGGGAGACTGTCCTTGTGGCTGACATATGCACACGCGCACGCGCACACGCACACCACATGAAACACACAACACAATGTCCGTCCACAAGTTGATGAAGATATTTCCCCTGTGCTTTCCCAGAAGCCCTCAGTGTTATTGTTTAAAGTTGGAAGCTCTTAGAGCCCAGACAGGACCCCAGTCTTAATGTAGCCTGTGACAGGAGGACCCAGCCCAGTCTTAATGTAGCCTGTGACAGGAGGACCCCAGCCCAGTCTTAATGCAGCCTGTGACAGGAGGACAGACAGGCCCAGTCTTAATGTAGCCTGTGACAGGAGGACCCAGCCCAGTCTTAATGCAGCCTGTGACAGGAAGACCCAGACCAGTCTTAATGCAGCCTGTGACAGGAGGACCCCAGCCCAGTCTTAATGCAGCCTGTGACAGGAGGACCCAGCCCAGTCTTAATGCAGCCTGTGACAGGAGGACCCCAGCCCAGTCTTAATGCAGCCTGTGACAGGAAGACCCAGCCCAGTCTTAATGTAGCCTGTGACAGGAGGACCCCAGCCCAGTCTTAATGTAGCCTGTGACAGGAGGACCCCAGCCCAGTCTTAATGCAGCCTGTGACAGGAGGACCCAGCCCAGTCTTAATGCAGTGGAAAGTTACTATTTGTGACTGTCTGTCAGATGGAGAGGGAGTAGAGCACAGGAGGTTGGTGGCACCTTAATTAGGGAGGATGGGCTCGTGGTAATGGCTAGAGCGGAATAATTGGAATGGTATCAAATACATCAATCATATGGTTTCCATGTGTTTGATGCCATTCCATTTGCTCTGTTCCAGCCATTATTATGAGCCATCCTCCCCTCAGCAGCCTCCACTGGAGTAGAGCACCATACTCACAGAGAAAGAGAGAGAGAGTGAGAGAGAACGAGAGGAGAGAGAGAAAGAGACAGAGAGAGAAAGACAGAGAATGAGAGAGAGGGATAGAGGTGAGAAAAACAGAGATAAAGAAAAGAACAGAGTGGGGTCCAGGGAAAGACAGAGAGAGAGAGAGAAAGAGAGAAAAAGAGAGTGATAGGGAAAGAAACAGAGAGAGACCCCTGTGTCCATGCAGAGAAGGACAGTAGTCCATATGATAACGTTTCAGTGATCTGTCCCAGGAGGGTCATGTGATCTGTATTTACTGTGTGAGGAAGCTGCAGATACACGCAAGGCCCTTTCATCATCTGAGGTTTTAAACCCTCCACTCCTGACAGTGCTCTCAGGGGCTAGACCCCTTTATGACAGAGCTCATACACATGCACACACGGAAGAACGCAGGCACACACACACACACACACACACATATATATACTTTAGCTCAAAGCAGACTGCTGTGAGGAGATTAACCTGCAACACTCATTAATCACTAGATCTACTCTACTCTGACAGCTCAGTACAGAACAGACAGACAGGCAGGCAGGAAGACAGGCAGGCAGTCGGACAAACAGACAGGCAGGCAGGCTGGGAGACAGGCAGTCAGACAGACAGGCAGGCAGTCAGGAAGACAGGCAGTCAAACAGACAGGCAGGCAGGCAGCTCACCTACTAGACAGATGTCTATACCAGGAGAGGAGGGGAGGAGAGGAGCACATGAGAGGAGAGGAGGAGAAGAAGTAGGAGAGAAGGGAGGAGAGGAGAAGGGAGGAGAGGAAAGGAGGAAGGAGAGAGTAGAGGAGAAGAGGAGGAGATCCCTCCATCTGGTCAGTGACCTGGGAGTTACAATCAGACTGTAACACCACATCTGGTTTGACTTCCAATGGAAAAAGAGGAAGAAAAAACCTGCTGGAGGGATCTGTTGTGTTCCCCTGCCCTTCCCATGTCAGACAGACCTGACAGTACAGGGGAGCTGATGTTGAGATGTTGTGTTGGGATGTTCTCAGATGCAGAGTTAGGGTTAGCCTTGGCCAGCCAGGTCGCTCAAGATTCACTTCGAAACTGGACGTCCGTCCATGTCCCGGCTTGGGTTTTGCTAGGGCGTTGTGGACGGGAATGGTGGATGGTCATAAACGGCAAGCTCCGGCTCCGAGGGTCTGTGTTCAATTCCAGTGGTAGACTTAACCTTTAACTTAACCATTCGGAATTAATGCCTAAACTTAACCCTATCCCAAACCTACCTTAACCCTTAAGTTAACCATTCGGAATGAATGAAGGAGCTGCAGCAGGTGGAGTAACCCAGGGTGTCAAAAACACCTTGTCATTTGAAGTTTGGAGCAACTTCGAAATTTGACGTTTAGAGAAACGTGGATAAACATCGGGAACCCAAAGTGATGTGAAGAGAATTTCTGTATACCATCAAGAGATCTGGGGATAAAAACAGAGATAGACTCTAAGAGAAGATGCAGGGAGGGAGACCTATACCCCAGCCATATACTGTACCCGTCCCCAGCCATATACCCGTCCCCAGCCATATACCCCTCCCCAGCCATATACCCCTCCCCAGCCATATACCCCTCCCCAGCCATATACCCCTCCCCAGCCATATACCCCTCCCCAGCCATATACTGTACCCGTCCCCAGCCATATACCCCTCCCCAGCCATATACCCCTCCCCAGCCATATACTGTACCCCTCCCCAGCCATATACCCCTCCCCAGCCATATACCCCTCCCCAGCCATATACCCCTCCCCAGCCATATAGAGGAAGGGCAGCTGAACCCTGCACTCTGGGCTGACTGCTTCAGGGTCTGGGTGTCTGGTCTGTCTGGTCCCCTTTACACTCCAAACACACTCCACCTGACCAACACACACCCCTTTACACTCCAAACACACTCCACCTGACCAACACACACCCCTTTACACTACAAACACACTCCACCTGACCAACACACACCCCTTTACACTCCAAACACACTCCACCTGACCAACACACACCCCTTTACACTCCAAACACACTCCACCTGACCAACACACACCCCTTTACACTCCAAACACACTCCACCTGATCAACACACCCCCCTTTACACTCCAAACACACTCCACCTGACCAACACACACCCCTTTACACTCCAAACACACTCCACCTGATCAACACACACCCCTTTACACTCCAAACACACTCCACCTGACCAACACACACCCCTTTACACTCCAAACACACTCCACCTGATCAACACACCCCCTTTACACTCCAAACACACTCCACCTGATCAACACACACCCCTTTACACTCCAAACACACTCCACCTGATCAACACACCCCCTTTACACTCCAAACACACTCCACCTGATCAACACACACCCCTTTACACTCCAAACACACTCCACCTGACCAACACACACCCCTTTACACTCCAAACACACTCCACCTGATCAACACCCCCTTTACACTCCAAACACACTCCACCTGACCAACACACACCCCTTTACACTCCAAACACACTCCACCTGATCAACACACACCCCTTTACACTCCAAACAGACTCCACCTGACCAACACACACCCCTTTACACTCCAAACACACTCCACCTGATCAACACACCCCCTTTACACTCCAAACACACTCCACCTGACCAACACACACCCCTTTACACTCCAAACACACTCCACCTGACCAACACACACCCCTTTACACTCCAAACACACTCCACCTGACCAACACACACCCCTTTACACTCCAAACACACTACACCTGACCAACACACACCCCTTTACACTCCAAACACACTCCACCTGACCAACACACACCCCTTTACACTCCAAACACACTCCACCTGACCAACACACACCCCTTTACACTCCAAACATACACTTCACAAGCACATGCATCCACATCCCCCTCTGCCCAGCACACACATACACACTAAACCCCTACATACACACCCTCACTAATACGTACAGTACCCCCACAACCTCACCCCACCCCCAAACCTCAACCCCCTACACACCCCTCACCCCACCCCCAAACCTCAACCCCCTACACACCCCTCACCTCACCCCTAAACCTCAACCTCCTACACACCCCTCACCCCACCCCCAAACCTCAACCCCTTCACCAGACACATACCATAGCCAGCAGGGTGTGTGTGGAGAGGGTGTGTGTGGAGAGGGTGTGTGTAGACTTGGCAGCAGCGTGTTTTCTACTCTCCAAGCCGGGTTTGATGTGTAATAACATCACCGCCGAACACAAATTGCTGTATAAAAGTAAGACATGCTTCTACCTTGTAAAAAATAACAGCAATAAGAAAACAAAATGTCTAGTCACGCATCTTGGGCAGGTTAGGGAGGGAACACCGCTCTGATGACCCTGGGGTTCTGGCATGGAGAACAGAGAGGGAGAGAGAGAGGAAGAGAGAGGGCGCGAGGTAGGGAGAGAGGGTGTGTGTGTGTGTGTGTGTGTGTGTGTGTGTGTGTGTGTGTGTGTGTGTGTGTGTGTGTGTGTGTGTGTGTGTGCGTGTGCGTGCGTGTGTGTGCATGTGTGTGTGTAAGAGAGTTAGGGCCCCTCCCGTGAGCTCTTTCCTAGAGAAACACATTTAGAGAGAAGTATAAAATCAGACTGCATGCTGGGTAGAGAACACAGGGCCGTGGTGGTTGCCATAGTTGCCAGCTGCCCTGTTGGAGACACATTAAAGGGGCTGCTAATGTTTAAGGAACTGTCAGAAACAAGATTACATTTACTGGATTACCGTTATTAGCTGCAGCATGAAACGGTTTTTGGCAACCCGAAATTAAACGGCAGATAAACCCTGTTGTTTACATTAGGGGTTGGGGAATAATATAAATGTTTTAAAGTTATTACATGAATCACCAGAGAGAGAGAGAGAGAGGGAGGTGAGAGGAGAGGGCAGCACTGTGATGTTTATAATAACACACAAATATACACAGGAGGCGTGCACACACACACACTCGCAATCAACTCACACAAGCGGACCACACACACACACACACACACACAGACAGATGTCTGGTGGTTATTTATTCTGTCCGTTGGCAGGTATTGGAGCTGGAGGAAGAGAAGCTTGAGGCACGTACACAGAGAGACTGTCAATTAATCATTATTGATTGATGTTACCCAGTAGGTTGATGTTGGCAGGTTGGTGAAATGGTCCTATTCATCACAGACAGACAATGTGAGTCAGTGTGATAATAAGAAGCCTGGTTCAGTTGACTCACAGGCCCAGAGAGAGAGACCAGAGATGGGCTGATCACTGATCACAGGCCCAGAGAGAGAGACCAGAGCTGGGCTGATCACTGATCACAGGCCCAGAGAGAGAGACCAGATTTTGGCTGATCACTGATCACAGCTGGCCTGCTGTGTCCTCTGTTGGCCTACAACAACTTCTCATTCCCACTACAACTCAAAGTCCCCCTCTCCCGTCTCTGTTTATCTGTGTAGTGTGTGTGTGTGTGTGTGTGTGTGTGTGTGTGTGTGTAGGTGTGTGTGTGTGTGTGTAGTGTGTGTGTGTGTGTGTGTGTGTGTGTGTGTGTGTGTGTGTGTGTGTGTGTGTGTGTGTGTGTGTGTGTGTGTGTGTGTGTTTCCACCCTAGCTGGAACTGTAACAGGAAGAGAGTCACTCCCCAGTGGTCCTGTTGATAGAAACCCAACACAATTATAAAGGCGCTGACAGACCCTTCACACACACACACACACACAGAGAGATGGGCAGTATTTATGTATTTAAAATACGTATTTAAATTACTTTTGAGTATTTTGTAATTTGTATTTCACTGCCTGAACTACAGTCCACTGTATTTTGTAACAATATACTTTAGAGAGCTGTATTTTGTATTTTCAAAATATACAAATACTTTTCAACAGTCCCGATAGAAAATTATATAAGGGCTATTTCTTCTAAAATAAGTTTAAATTGAAAAAACATTTGGTGTTCACACATGTATATGTTCAATTTCTAACTGCACAAGACATCTGACTGAAATAGTCTGTCTTATTTATTTTCTGTTATTTTGCCTATACATTTTTTAAATAAAATGTTTTGTTGACAACAGTATTTCGCATTTTATTTTCATACATTCTTTAGGGTATTTTATAATAAGATACATGTTGCTGTATCTTTGCCCATCTGAAGTCATTCGATAAAAAATATAAAAAATTAAGTGGTCTTGTTTGGGGGTGTAGCTTATTAGAATAATAATACCCATGCTTTGCAAGTGGTCATATTTACATTTACATTTTTGGTCATTTGGCATCCAGAGTGATTTACAGTCAGTGCATTCAACTAAAGCAGATAAACAACCACATATCAGAGTCATAGCAAGTCAAATGTATTTTTGTTACCGTTACTAAGAATGTTGTTGAGGTTATTGTTGTATTTTATTTTGATACATTAGTCTTTAGGGTATTTTGTAATTTTTGCCCATCTCTGCACACACACACACACTGGATATTGTGACAAAGGAGCCCTATTTCCCAGTAACAGCGTGCTGACACATCCCCCCCTGCTCTCCTCTCTATGGTGTTGGATCCACTAGGTTATATTATGAATATTATGCTCCAACTGACTCCATGGTCCAGAATAATGGGATAAATCAACTAGAGTGGCAGCCAACACTGTTTAAAAATACTAATGAAATATATTTAAACCTGATCCACGGGGTTGACTCCACTCTAATCTGAAACGGCCTCCCAGCGTTATCACGCAATGTTAGTAAAAAACACTCCAATAGATCCACATTCATAGTTCATACCTCAGTGAGTCAGTCCCTCACCAACTGCCAAGGCTGCTTTTTTCTCTGTGTACCCCAGAGGCTGGCCTGTTGAAATCCCTTTAAACAAATTATTCGACCCCATCAAAATGCTGAAAACCTCTGGTCATGGTTCAGACCCATTTCTCAGTGTGGGATTGCAACTGGGTCAATGTGTGTGTGTGTGTGTGTATGACTCCCCCCTCCCTTCCTACATAAATTAATGGTTCTCATGCTTGCCCCTTTGATTTGTGATGCAAGTTTTTTATGGCTATTTCTATGATGATAACGTAAGATAGTTATCTGTAAGTCATAGGTATCTGTGAGTCAAATGTAATTAATTGAAAAGCCTAGAAATCTTACAGATCTAAACTTCTTTCTGAATTGTAGCTGGACCAAGGTTATCTTCGTAAATTCGCTCTGGCTATCTACTCAGATTTTAGAGCACTCTCGTCTGTGTGCCAGAGCGCAGAATAACTCATGAATTTGCGAACGCTCAATACCGGTTGAATATGGCCGGTGTCAGTAAACGTCTGCAAAATAGCGCAATTAAATTGTTGCCAGCAGCACAGTTACAATCACTAACGCTCTGGATAACATGAAAACAGCCTAGGGCGAGTAAAATGGTCAGAGTGAGGTATTCTCTCATTTGTGTCTGGAAGTAGCTAGCAAGCTAGCCAACGTTAGCCAGTAAGCTTGGGTTCTTGACTGCCGTTTTGAGGTCAGAACTCTCGGATCAACCCTACTCCTCCGCCAGAGCGTCCAGCTTGCGCTCTGAACGCTCCCAGAGAAAACGCTCTGAATTTAAGAACGCCCAGAGCGCATCCTGTCACTCCAGATTGAATTTACGAACACACCCTAAATGTGATGTGACAGCGTCATCTTCGGATAGAAGAGCGAACTACAATACTAGAAAGAATCCTGCAGTACTGTGCTGAAACCAACCGGCGTAGCGTTTGGCGGTTTGTTTGTTGTTTCCGAAGACCCGTCAAGATGTCTGACATGGAAGATGATTTCATGTGCGATGATGAAGAAGATTATGATCTGGTAAGCGTAAGTTTACATAATACGTTTCTATTTCCTTGTTTTTTTTAAATGTCTAATCAGAGCTGCTTCCTTAGGTAGTATATTTGCATTAGCTAGATCAGAGCAGAGGAGGTAGATAGCTAGTTAGCTAAACTACCTAGATAGATAGCTAGTTCAGCTAACGTTAGCATAAAGGCGAGGCTAGCTAGCAAAGTTGCTGCTAGTGCTAGCTAAACTCAGCTGCTTGGCATGGGGGAAACTGAGTTTATATATATATATATATATATAGTATACTGAGTTAGCTATGCTAGTCAATTTTTTGTAACATGTTATCGTAGCTAGCCACGAACATACAAGCGTTTAGTTAACCAGCTAGCTAGGTGTAGATAACTATCCTTTAACCGAGCATGCGCCGATGCTGGTTAGCTAAAACAGCTTGCTACTTAGCCTCATTAGTAAACAACTATGGCAAGCCGTTAGCCCAAATCATAACATCTCTGTCACGTTATCAATCTGAGTTGTATTAGCTCATAGCCAGCTAACTTATGTCCTGAGTTTATGTCTCAACCCAGGAATATTCCGAGGACAGTAACTCAGAGCCAAACGTCGATTTGGAGAACCAGTACTACAACTCCAAAGCACTGAAGGAGGATGAACCCAAAGCAGCTCTCAGCAGCTTCCAGAAGGTGGGTACTGGCTACTCACTCCACTCACATATTGATGAATGTATGATATAATGTATACTCTCCATTGGCAGGTATTGGAGCTGGAGGGAGAGAAGGGAGAATGGGGGTTCAAAGCCCTAAAACAGATGATCAAAATCAACTTCAAGCTGGTAAGAAATTAAACGCGCTGTAGCGTTATCTCAATGTCAACTCTCTGTCTCTGAGTCCATATGATTAGTGCTTGTGAGTTTTTTTCTTTTCTTTACAGCATACTGTCATTCCCACTACAACTTAACTCAATGCCCTGTCTCCTGGTAAACTGTGTGTGTCCTGCAGACCAACTTCCCAGAAATGATGTCTCGGTACAAGCAGCTGTTGACGTACATCAGGAGCGCTGTGACCAGAAACTACTCAGAGAAATCCATCAACTCCATCTTAGACTACATCTCCACCTCCAAACAGGTATAGACACAATACCTGGAACTAGAACAAAGCTCAGATCTTTATTTTGGCTCAAATCTCAAGTTATGTGAACTGTTTGTTATTCCATTATTATTATTATTATTATTATTATTATTATTTAACCTTTTTAACAATATCAATATACATTTCTTACAACTTTTGTTGTAAATGGCTGATAAAGTGACTGACTCTGGGTCAGTCCTGTTGGTGTGAATGAAGTGGTGGCTGTGGTTCCATGTTCTACATGACTGAGGTGTTAGTGGGGGCTGTGGTTCCATGTTCTACATGACTGAGGTGTTAGTGGGGGCTGTGGTTCCATGTTCTACATGACTGAGGTGTTAGTGGGGGCTGTGGTTCCATGTTCTACATGACTGAGGTGTTAGTGGGGGCTGTGGTTCCATGTTCTACATGACTGAGGTGTTAGTGGGGGCTGTGGTTCCATGTTCTACATGACTGAGGTGTTAGTGGGGGCTGTGGTTCCATGTTCTACATGACTGAGGTGTTAGTGGGGGGCTGTGGTTCCATGTTCTACATGACTGAGGTGTTAGTGGGGGGCTGTGGTTCCATGTTCTACATGACTGAGGTGTTAGTGGGGGCTGTGGTTCCATGTTCTACATGACTGAGGTGTTAGTGGGGGCTGTGGTTCCATGTTCTACATGACTGAGGTGTTAAATGTGGGTTGTGGTTGGTTGTTTTATGTGTCACAGATGGACCTGCTGCAGGAGTTTTATGAAACGACTCTGGACGCTCTGAAGGACGCCAAGAACGACAGACTCTGGTTCAAAACCAACACAAAGGTAGGGTATGTCCCATTAATATTACCTTTTTCCTAAAGTGTGCACTCGGTCACTACTTACAATAAAAACCTAAAAGCAGTGGATTGGTGGAGGCATGGACTAGTAATTTCTCTCAAATTATTGAAGTGAACAAGTGCACACTTTGGGAGAAAGGGGAGATAATTGGGACATATGCATGTAGTACACAATGTTTCTGTTTATTTCTATGGGTAGGACAATATCTGACCTGTCAGTTTCAGACCTCTGTGTTTGGGAGTTTTTACCTCTGCAATGCCCTAGACTCGTAGCCAGATCTGTTTGTGTTAAATTATTTGCCAAACAACATCGTAAAGCCCTTTTTTTGTGATAGCACAAACATATATAAGTTGTTGTTTTGTCTCTCAGCCTGTTTTAACTGAAGTCCTCTTGTTGTCTCTCAGCCTGTTTTAACTGAAGTCCTCCTGTTGTCTCTCAGCCTGTTTTAACTGAAGTCCTCCTGTTGTCTCTCAGCCTGTTTTAACTGAAGTCCTCCTGTTGTCTCTCAGCCTGTTTTAACTGAAGTCCTCCTGTTGTCTCTCAGCCTGTTTTAACTGAAGTCCTCTTGTTGTCTCTCAGCCTGTTTTAACTGAAGTCCTCTTGTTGTCTCTCAGCCTGTTTTAACTGGTCCTGTTGTTGTGTTTCAGCTGGGCAAGCTGTACCTGGAGAGGGAGGAGTTTGGGAAGTTACAGAAGATCCTCAGACAGCTGCACCAGTCCTGTCAGGTACAGTAAGACAGGTGGTAGTCTGAGACAACGTTTAGTCGGATGGGGTTTACACAGCCATCTGAGGTTAGGAGTGATCCACAGTAGCCAACTTCCAAGTTCCCAATATGGCTGCTAGCAGTATTTTTTGTTGTTGTTGTATACTAGTATGATCTGTTATGTTGTATATCTATCTGCACTGCAGACATATTATGTTAGAGATCTATGGTCTGTTATGTGTATATCTGATCTGTTATGCTCTATATCTACGTGCACTGCAGACAGACGATGTTGAAGATCTGTGGTCTGTTATGTGTATATGATCTGTAATGTTGTATATCTATGTCTCTCTCTAGACAGATGACGGGGAGGACGACCTAAAGAAAGGCACCCAGCTCCTGGAGATCTATGCTCTGGAGATCCAGATGTACACAACCCAGAAGAACAACAAGAAGCTGAAGGCCCTGTATGAACAGTCCCTGCACATCAAGTCTGCTATCCCTCACCCACTCATCATGGGAGTCATCAGGGGTGAGTGTTACCACCGTAGAATTAGGAACCCCTGAAGGCAGCATAGCTGTCAACAGTATCTATTACATGTATTGCATCGGAGCCACACACACAGTGGTACACATTGAATAAATAGAAAATGACCATAGAAATAGAATCCTCCTTAGAATAGTAATTCTATAGTTAGGACTTGTAAACTGACCTGTAGGGAGTCTCAGGGAGATTTGTCACTATCGAGGCGAGACCCTGAAAGAGTCACAGACAAGTACTGTACCTTTTTACAATTGGAGGATAAAATCGCTAATATGGTAAAAAGATGTGTGTGTGTGTCACTGCGTGTGTTTATGTGATGTAGTAACAGGCCTGTTCTGGTTTGGTCCCCTTCCCCAGAGTGTGGGGGTAAGATGCACCTGAGAGAGGGGGAGTTTGAGAAGGCCCACACAGACTTCTTTGAGGCGTTTAAGAACTACGATGAGTCAGGAAGCCCCAGGAGAACCACCTGTCTGAAGTACCTGGTGCTGGCCAACATGCTCATGAAGTCTGGAATCAACCCATTCGACTCACAGGAGGTACAACCCTCATTCAGTCAGTTCAGTTTAGTTAAGTCCAGTTAAATTCAATTTTATTTATCCCCTTTTAATTATGCGATTACTAACATTATCACTGACATTATGGGAAAAATATCTGCATCTGATTTATATTGGAAAATATTAGACTAATCAGATTCAGGGCAAGTCTATTTTTATGATTATCCGATATTGTTATATTTATACGTTGTTTATTTCACAACTCCATAGCAACACGTGGTGGTTGCATCACGCACCTTTATATTGTTGGCGGCAACAACATTGCATTAATGGTATTCAAATCACCTGCAGCAAACACTGCTTGATAAAGTGTTGTATTACAGTGGCTGTTCTTATTGTGTTTTTCTGTGACAGGCCAAACCTTATAAAAACGACCCAGAGATCTTGGCCATGACAAATCTAGTAAGGTAAGAACACGTTTGCTTCTGGGTCATCCATGGTGGTGTTGGTGATATTTTAGGGTAGAAAGCCAGGGCATCAGTTAAACGATATCTTCACTATTTACAACCTATTTCCACTTATTTGTGCTCTGTTGTCAGTCGACCCAAACTGTTATTGTTTTACATCACATATAAGTGGTTAATAGATAGAGGTGTAACATAGTGAAGATATCCTTTAACCATGGGTTCAGCTGTGTGGTGTCTCTTCAACCTAATTTATGGTCAATCTGGCATCCATGACACAGAGGGTCTGCTCTACGATTATGATGCAATTGCAGAAGTAAATGGAAGTGTGCATAGGCTGTGGCTCCGTACACCTCTCAAAATGTGAAACAACGCAGAGGCCTCCGTGAGCTCGGTGTTTGACTCACAAACGATGACTGGTTGATAGGTGAGTTGGGGCAGTTGTTTCTGGTATCTCTGCTCTGAACAGCGTGAGAAGCATAAATGCCCTACCGTTCACGGGCTCCGCATTCGTTAACACAGCGGATGCCGGATTGAATGGCATCGACCATAAAAAGCACCTTCGAGGCCATTTGCTCTTTAGCTCTGGTCTCCTCCCTTATTCTATTCACACTCTCTTAGGTCATAACATTTACATTACATTTTAGTCATTTAGCAGACGCTCTTATCCAGAGCGACTTACAGTTAGTGAATACATCTTTTTTTTTTTATACTGGCCCCCCGTGGGAATCAAACCCACAACCCTGGCGTTGCAAACGCCATGCTCTATCAACTGAGCTACATCCCTGCCGGCCATTCCCTCCCCTACCCTGGACGACGCTGGGCCAATTGTGCGCCGCCCATGAGTCTCCCGGTCGCGGCCGGCTGCGACAGAGCCTGGATTCGAACCAGGATCTCTAGTGGCACAGTTAGCACTGCGATGCAGTGCCTTAGACCACTGCGCCACTCAGGAGTATAAAACAGGCGGTGGCTAAAATAGGACTCCAACTGTTTCCTTCCATGCATTTGAACTTTGTTGTTATGTAAACGGACAATTTTAAACACACCCAGAACTGTAGAAAAGAATAGATTGTTGATGTTGAAAAGGCTAATATTTAGAAATGTGTTTTAGTGGGATAGTGGAGCTGTGGTGGTGTTGTGGTTGGATGAAGACAATATATGGATGTATGGATTATTATATCATGATTTTATGGAATATTATATCAGTATTCTATGGATCATTGTCATTATTCTATGGATTATTATATCATGATTCTATGGATTATTATATCATGATTCTATGGATTATTATATCATTATTTTATGGATTATTATATCATGATTTTATGGATTATTATATCATTATTCTATGGATCATTGTCATTATTCTATGGATTATTATATAATTATTCTATGGATTATTATATCATTATTTTATGGATTATTATATCATTATTCTATGGATCATTGTCATTATTCTATGGATTATTATATAATTATTATATGGATTATTATATCATTATTTTATGGATTATTATATCATTATTTTATGGATCATTGTCATTATTCTATGGATTATTATATCATTATTTTATGGATCATTGTCATTATTCTATGGATTATTATATCATTATTTTATGGATTATTATATCATGATTTTATGGATTATTATATCATTATTCTATGGATCATTGTCATTATTCTATGGATTATTATATAATTATTCTATGGATTATTATATCATTATTTTATGGATTATTATATCATTATTTTATGGATTATTATATCATTATTCTAACCCAGTGACTGTTCTACTGTTGTGTGTCTGCTCCCAGCTCCTATCAGAATAATGACATCACAGAGTTTGAGAAGATACTGAAGACCAACCATAGTAGTATCATGGACGACCCCTTCATCAGAGAACACATCGAGGGTAAGTAGTGTTTGTGTGTGCATGTGTGTGCCTGTATATAAACTCAGCAAAAAAAGAAATGTCCTCTCACTGTCAACTGCGTTTATTTTCAGCAAACCTAACATGTGTAAATATTTGTATGAACATAACAACATTCAACAACTGCGACATAAACAGAACAAGTTCCACAGACATGTGACTAACAGAAATGGAATAATGTGTCCCTGAACAAAGGGGGGGTCAAAATCAAAAGTAACAGTCAGTATCTGGTGTGGCCACCAGCTGCATTAAGTACTGCAGTGCATCTCCTCCTCATGGACTGCACCAGATTTGCCAGTTCTTGCTGTGAGATGTTACCCCACTCTTCCACCAAGGCACCTGCAAGTTCCCAGACATTTCTGGGGGGAATGCCCTAGCCCTCACCCTCCGATCCAACAGGTCCCAGACGTGCTCAATGGGATTGAGATCCGGGCTCTTCGCTTGCCATGGCAGAACACTGACATTCCTGTCTTGCAGGAAATCACGCACAGAACGAGCAGTATGGCTGGTGGCATTGTCATGCTGGAAGGTCATGTCAGGATGAGCCTGCAGGAAGGGTACCACATGAGGGAGGAGGATGTCTTCCCTGTAACGCACAGCGTTGAGATTGCCTGCAATGACAAGCTCAGTCCGATGATGCTATGACACACTGCCCCAGACCATGACGGACCCTCCACCTCCAAATCGATCTCGCTCCAGAGTACAGGCCTCGGTGTAACGCTCATTCCTTCGACGATAAACGCAAATCCGACCATCACCCCTGGTGAGACAAAACTGCGACTCGTCAGTGAAGAGCACTTTTTGCCAGTCCTGTCTGGTCCAGCGACGGTGGGTTTGTGCCCATAGGCGACGTTGTTGCCGGTGATGTCTGGTGAGGACCTGCCTTACAACAGGCCTACAAGCCCTCAGTCCAGCCTCTCTCAGCCTATTGTGGACAGTCTGAGCACTGATGGAGGGATTGTGCGTTCCTTGTGTAACTCGGGCAGTTGTTGTTGCCATCCTGTACCTGTCCCGCAGGTGTGATGTTCGGATGTACCGATCCTGTGCAGGTGTTGTTACACGTGGTCTGCCACTGCGAGGACGATCAGCTGTCAGTCCTGTCTCCCTGTAGCGCTGTCTTAGGCGTCTCACAGTACGGACATTGCAATTTATTGCTCTGGCCACATCAGCAGTCCTCATGCCTCCTTGGAGCATGCCTAAGGCACGTTCACGCAGATGAGCAGGGACCCTGGGCATCTTTCTTTTGGTGTTTTTCAGAGTCAGTAGAAAGGCCTCTTTAGTGTCCTAAGTTTTCATAACTGTGACCTTAATTGCCTACCGTCTGTAAGCTGTTAGTGTCTTAACGACCGTTCCACAGGTGCATGTTCATTAATTGTTTATGGTTCATTGAACAAGCATGGGAAACAGTGTTTAAACCCTTTACAATGAAGATCTGTGAAGTTATGCGTGTGTGGGCTTTCTCATATCTGTTGATGAACGAGACATGGAAGTGTGGCATTGAAGACGAGGTTTCAACAAACTTGAGACAAAATGTACCAGTAGCTGCATATTGAGATGGTGTGTGTGTTCTGGTAGATGGTGTGTGTGTTCTGGTAGATGGTGTGTGTGTTCTGGTAGATGTTCTGGTAGATGGTGTGTGTGTTCTGGTAGATGGTGTGTGTGTTCTGGTAGATGTTCTGGTAGATGGTGTGTGTGTTCTGGTAGATGGTGTGTGTGTTCTGGTAGATGGTGTGTGTGTTCTGGTAGATGGTGTGTGTTCTGGTAGATGTTCTGGTAGATGGTGTGTGTGTTCTGGTAGATGTGTGTGTGTGTTCTGGTAGATGTGTGTGTGTGTGTGTGTGTCTGGTAGGTGTGTGTGTGTGTGTGTGTGTGTTCTGGTAGATGTGTGTGTGTGTTCTGGTAGATGTGTGTGTCTGAAGAGACTTTGATCAGTGCTGTGTTGTCTTATTTTCCAGAGCTGCTGCGGAACATCAGAACCCAGGTCCTTATCGCGCTCATCAAACCTTACACGAGAATACACATCCCATTCATCTCTAAGGTAAGTCTGAGGACAGCACTGGCTTCTGGACTAACTAGCCTGGTCCCAGATCTGTTTGTGCTGTTTTGCCAACTCCCATGGTCATTGGCGTGATGAATTTTACAATAAGAGTTGGTAAGACAGCACAAACAGATCTGAGACCAGGCTAGAGTTAATCATTGACTTCACTGTGTGTATTGATAATGTATCCGATAATGAACTTTGCTGAGTAGATTGATAATGTATTTATTAGGTAATTGATGTTGCTGTTTGAATTGATTGTAGTGTAACACCCTGTGTTCTGTCTTCTCTGCCTCAGGAGCTGAACATAGATGTTTGTGACGTGGAGAGTTTGTTGGTGCAGTGCATATTGGACAAGTAAGTTTGTTCTAGACATGCATCTGATGTGTGGCCCAAACTACCATTTAAAAATAAAAATAATACTTTATGATCTGTTAGGAAATGTCCTTTGCATCAAACAGGCAATTTTGGACCATTCCTCTTTACAAAACAGTTTCAGTTCAGCAATATTCTTGGTACGTCTGGTGTGAACCGCTCTCTTGAGGTCATGCCACAGCATCTCAATCGGGTTGAGGTCAGGACTCTGACTGGGCCACTCCAGAAGGCGTATTTTCTTCTGTTGAAGCCATTCTGTTGTTGATTTAGTTCTGTGTTTTGGGTCGTTGTCCTGTTGCATCACCCAACTTCTGTTGAGCTTCAATTGGCGGACATATAGCCTTACATTCTCCTGCAAAATGTCTTGATAAACTTGGGAATTAAATTTTTTGGCGATGATATCAAGCTGTCCAGGTCCTGAGGCAGCAAAGCAGCCCCAAACCATGATGCTCACTCCACCATACTTTACAGTTGGGATGAGGTTTTGATGTTGGTGTGCTGTGCCTTTTTTTCTCCACACATAGTGTTGTGTGTTCCTTCCAAACAACTCAACTTTGGTTTAATCTGTCCACAGAATATTTTGCCAGTAGCACTGTGGAACATCCAGGTGCTCTTTTGCGAACTTCAGATGTGCAGCAATGTTTTTTTTGGACAGCAGTGGCTTTTTAATGCATTCAATAAATTATTATTACAGTCTTACCGTTGTCATTGTAGGAGTGGACACATTGTTTGCAGAGCGCACAACCTAGGCTACACTAAAAAAGTTTAGGTTTATTTCCATTCTATTTACGAGTTATTCATTTTCTTTTGTTTGGAGCGCTCCTGTCAATCTTGAGTAAGGAGACGCACAGAAGCAGGCCTAGGATACCTGGCCTGAGCGCAAATGTAGGCTTATAAATGTGCCCATTTGGGGATCTGATTAGTATTTCTGATTGTCTTAACTCACCATCACTGTGGAGCTCAAAGTAATTTTTTCTTCGCCTTAAACAGCAAGTAAACAAAGCCTGTTTTTACATCCATTGAGAATTAAAATAGTTCCTCAACGTAGCCTATTTAAAAAATATTTCCAGCTCTCTCCCTTTCAATTACCACTCGGCATGAAAGGGGGAAAAAATGTCATGCTCTGATCCAGTGGAAACGTCATAAAGAAAGGCCTACCTGATTACTTCTTATGTGATTTTATAGGATATTTCTTTTTATCAGGATATTTTCTACCTGCAGGCTGCAGTGTTTTTATTTATAGGCTTTATGTAGGCTATTTTTACATAGATGGCAATGGCAATAGAAGTTACTTTTTCATTTGGATAGAACATTGATTTTGAGATATGAAGACTTTATTATAAATGGAATTAAACTGTTCCACGAAATGTGCATCTGAAAATCATAACTGGCACGCAGATCAGTAGAAATGGTACGATAACTTGCCACTTCAAATGGAAAAGGTTGCCGACCGTTGGTGTAACCTATTACCGGCATTTTCAGGAGCCTGACGGCAGAAGCTGTGAAGGCCAGCAGCAGCGGGAAGAGGAGGGTCTGGTTGGGAACATGTTTTTTTCTTCTGGTTAGGCTATATTGATCTCTGGCTCCCTCATTTTACATTTACATTTTAGTAATTTAGCAGACGCTCTTATCCAGAGCGACTTACAGGAGCAATTAGGGTTAAGTGCCTTGCTCAAGGGCACATCGACAGATTTTTCACCTAGTCGGCTCAGGATTAGAACCAGCGACCTTTCGGTTACTGCCACAACGCTCTTAACCACTAAGCTACCTGCCGCCCTCCTTTGGTAATTTGTGTCTTCATTTTTAATCGCAGTGCTTTAAGCTTCAGACATGCTCAGTAGCCTATATATATATATATATATATATATATATATATATATAGTTGATTTTATTCAAATAAAGGATGTCTATAAATTGAAGAATACACGTTTTAAAATTTCGACCAATCGCTTGGTCGAAAGAACAAACAACTCTTTTTTTTTGGGGGGGGACAGCAAGTATACTCAGTGTATAGTGTACATGATCAACATGGCTGACACAGAGACATCACAAGATGACGCACGAAGCAGAGCATGTTTCTTGTGCATGTGTATTAAGACATGTTTCCTGTACGGGAATAATTACAATTCCTCTTTTCAGTTCCTCATTGTTTCCACATTGCACCCTGAGGAATGCAGGAGGCCAGCATGAGTCTGTCTCCCTCCCTCTCCTCTCTCTCTCTCTGTTTGTGTTATTCCTCCCTGAGTGTCCTGCTTAGTTTACTGTAGATCTGTAATTGATTACTGGTTTCATTATTTAGTTTAGAAGTAGTGTACACATGCACATCCAGTAACTTGCAGGCTACAAAAAGTAAACTGATGAAAGAAAGAAAGATACCTGCAAACTGTTAATTGTTCCCGCAGTTTTATTGTGCAACGTTTTGACCCAAAGGTCCTTGTCAGCCAGATGAAGACCTTTGGGTCAAAACGTTGGGCAAATAAAACTTTGGGAGAAATCAACAGTTTGCGGGTATCTATCTATCTTTCTTTCATGGCTTTATTATTTCCCATGCTACTATAGCAGACTGCTGTATATTGGATTGTTTACTGCCCTCAGCCAGATCAGATCTACAGCCAGTCAACTGGAACAATAGATTTACATTTTACACTGCATTCCCACCGTCGTCACAGAGCTCAACAGAAACAGAATATGTAGTGTATGTAGTGGAATGTGGAGGTGGTGGAATGTTTTCATCAGACAGCGTAGTGTAGATATGTGATAATTGGTTGTGAGAGTACACACATCAGTGGTTAAGGTGCTGGGTGGAAACCAAACCGGGAAACAAGTTAAACAATGACTGCAACTCAAATGCTACCCACAGTGATTAGTGTCATTTGAACCATAATTGAAGCAAATATTGATATGTTGTTGATCCCATTTTTATATAGAAATGCATTGTTTTATACAATATTGGAAAAACATGCTTAGTCATGTTGCTAGGATGCCAACGTCCATTCTAGTGTTGTAATTATTTCTTTGTTTGAACCATTGTTCTCTGATCACTGTGTTGTGCTGTGGTTCCCTCCCTGTAGCACCATCCAAGGCCGTATCGACCAGGTTAACCAGCTGTTGGAGCTAGACTACCAGAAGAGAGGAGGGGCGCGCTACACTGCCCTAGACAAATGGACTAAACAACTCAACTCTCTCAACCAAGCCATCGTCAGCAAACTCACATGATTCTGACTGACGTGACAACGGACAGCACTGAAAGACAGGAAGGAGAATCTCAATAAATTGTTCCAATGTGTCAGTATAAACCAAACCATCCAGTGCTACTGTGGGTGGATGGGCTGAGCGGGGTGGAGCTACACAGCAGCACAGAGATGTTTTGTGATCTGCCACTGCATTTTCCAGAGAGAGAGAAGAGATACTGCTTTCTAGAAGACATCAGTACTCTCTAAGGGACATCTCAGTTTACTTCAAGCCCCTCGTGTTTGTTTTTCAAAAGACTTTAATAGAATGGTTCTAAGAAATATCACTGTCACCACACCTTTTTAAAAGTGCTTTATTTTTTGGGACAGGCAGTTTGAGTACAATAACACAATGGTTTATTTGTGCATGTTGACTGGCACCTGGTGTTGGGCAAACTTTTTCACAACATGTAGCTGCAGCATTGAACGCATGTTGTGAATAAAAAACAATGTTCTCCATCTGTGTTTACTGTATATGACATTTCAATGTAGGTCTTCTAGATATCGTCTAGTTTTTAGCGCTCATGCTATCTGTATTATTTGTAAATATCTGTATTATTTGGTAGATGCAACAGACTCCAGTTCTTCTGAAATGTTAGTCAATTGTTTGTGTGCAGAAATGTATTTTCAATGGATAGATTCACTCCCATCACTGAAAATGTATGTCATCCATCACATTGCAAGCAGAACAGTAGAGAAGTAGAAATCTGTTTGAATTATAATTAAGTTGATTCGGTGTTGTAGGCTAGACATAGCTGCTCTGCTCTAAAAATATATACTTCTTGCACAGTAGGCCTATTTATCATTGTCCATCAAATCTTATCAGTGACAGACGCCGAAGGCAAAGATGAACACTTTTTGAGCCTGTGGGCGTTCCGTCTCTTCTGCTGTTCCATTTCTACGTTGACACATTCAGAGCTAGCAAAGCTAGCTAGGCAGCAATAGTTCAACTAGGCAGAGGTAGGAACAGGGTGTGTTTCACACAAATGGCTCAACATTTACAATGAAGAACATTAAATCACCTATATCTTGACGACCCCTGCATGCTCAATGACGGTCTGCCGCGGTCTCAGCGATTGACATGGACTCTTGTGACAAGGTAAACGGATTTTCTCTGCGAAGTAATGACGGACCCGATTATGTCTGGTGACATGGTACAACTAGCATTAGTTAGCTAATGGGAATATGAAGCAAGCTAGCTAGGCCCAAAACGTATCTGCAGGAAATCATTTCCCTTTCATGTTTTAGTGTCAGTAATTTTACCCGATGTTTGATTATTGTCAATGATTTGATTTGTCATCTAACTAGATCGCTACGCTAGCTAGGCAAGCGTGCAAGTAAAGACAAGTGAACTAGCTAACTGGTTAACTAGCCAGTTAGCTAAGCAGGTTCTATGCGCTTGTCATTTTTGGATGGACAATCTCACATCTCATCTGTTCTCCCAGATTTGCTGATCTATGAACTAGATATGTTTTAATTGAAGCTAACTATATTGAGTATCTCGTCAAACAAGCTATCTAAATAAAGTAGTTACAAAACCTATACTGTCACAATGTTTTGACATTACAATGGCCGTTCATGTCAACATTGGTTGACAAGACCGACTTAGTTAGCTCTCTGGGGGAGCTTTGATGTTTGACACACCGTTAAATAATTAGCTAGATAGTTAGCTAAATATTATAATACGGACCAGGGTAAGTTAACTAGCTAGGTAGTGAACAGTTACCCGAAACTTCCCAGTCTGCAGTGAGTGTGTGGTATATTGTTGACAACTACCTAGCCAGCTGGCCTGCTCTGGAGGAATATCCGGTTCTTCTGCATTTTAATCACATTCCAGTGAGTGACTCCTGCTGCGCATAGAGTAACTTAACTATGATTCAAGTTAGCTACTCTATTATGTGGTCTGACTTACTGTAAGTCCCCGGATGAAGCCCTCTGCTCCTGTGTCACTATCAGACCATCTCAGGGTGTTCATTCTGAGCGTTGTTTGCTGTACTGATGTAGCATTGCATTGCAATGTATTGATTCATAAAAGCAGATGCCACATAGGCTGAGTTTTGGTCCACATGATGTGATGATGGTGCATGGGTGATTCAAGGACCCAAGATGATTTCATGCTTGTGACTTTAATATATTTTTGTAAATAATAATATAATAATAATATGCCATTTAGCAGACGCTTTTATCCAAAGCGACTTAGTCATGTGTGCATACATTTTTATGTATGGGTGGTCCCGGGGATCGAACCCACTACCCTGGCGTTACAAGCACCATGCTCTACCAATTGAGCTACAGAGGACCACCCATACATTTAGTGTACATGCACACTCTCTCGCTCAGCCACAATCTCTCCCCCTCCCACCACTGTCTACTGCGCCCTCTCTTGCCCCCTCCCATTCAACAACAGTAAAAGAACAATACAACTTCTCTCTTTCCAGCTGAGAATGTTAGAAGACAATGAATCAGAGACAAATGCTTGAAAGGACAAAGGGTTTGATGGTGTGATGGTTGATGGCCCAGTAGTCCCACCAACCCAGTGCTGCCCTGCCCGTTTCACCACACATCTGGAGCTGAGCTCAATGCATTTACATGACATTTGACATTTTAGTTATTTAGCAGACAAACTTATCCAGTGCGACTTACAGGAGCAATTAGGCTTAAGTGCCTTGCTCTAGGGCACATCGATAGATTTTTCACCTAGTCGGCTCGGGATTCAAACCAGCAAACTTTCGGTTACTGGCCTAACCCTCTAACCGCTAGGCTACCTGCCAATGCCTCTTCCATAATCGCTGCTGTTCTCTCTCTTTCTCTCTCCAACACGCATACACCCCCTGCAGCCTTTGCCACAATCGCTGCCATTCTCACTCACAACCCAGGCGCTAATCAATCAATCACATACAACTCAGTCTGAACAAACAGCCTACACCTTCACACCAGTGGAATGTAGAATGGCGCCCAGAGCTAAAGAACCCAGACCTGGACAGTCAGGGACTCCCTGTCCGAGTCTCCCCCAGCCAGGGCACACATGTTTGGAGTCTCTTTCCCCTGGTGGACTAGGGCTGGAGCCCTATAGCCATACTATGAGTCATGATTGACTCTGTTGTAGCTAATTGTGTAATTGGCTTATCCTGGTTGGGCCACCGTCCTCACTCCTCACCTGATCCTCTCAGGCCTAATCCTGTAACTGCGTCCCCTGTCACCTATAGCTAGGCCCACCTCCTGTAACATCACCTATAGCTAGCCATGCCTACCTCCTGTAACATCACCTATAGCTAGCCAGGCCTACCTCCTGTAACATCACCTATAGCTAGCCAGGCCTACCTCCTGTAACATCACCTATAGCTAGCTAGGACCACCTCCTGTAACATGACCTATAGCTAGCTAGGCCCACCTCCTGTAACATGACCTATAGCTAGCCAGGCCTACCTCCTGTAACATGACCTATAGCTAGCCAGGCCTACCTCCTGTAACATGACCTATAGCTAGCCAGGCCTACCTCCTGTAACATGACCTATAGCTAGCCAGGCCCACCTCCTGAAATATGACCTATAGCTAGCCAGGCCCACCTCCTGTAACATCACCTATAGCTAGCCAGGCCTACCTCCTGTAACATCACCTATAGCTAGCCAGGCCTACCTCCTGTAACATCACCTATAGCTAGCTAGGACCACCTCCTGTAACATGACCTATAGCTAGCCAGGCCTACCTCCTGTAACATCACCTATAGCTAGCCAGGCCTACCTCCTGTAACATCCCTCGTACCAAGTAACCAACCCCCCCTTTAGAATAACTACCCCCCCGCCCCTCACCTAAAGTTTAAATTGACCCATCTCTCCACTATCAGCATCCCTTGTCATCTAAAGTAACACAACCAACCCCTCTGTTTTGTGTAACTAACCTCCCCTGATCATCCACAGTAACCAGCCCTCTTTAGAGCAGGCCTAACCATCAAACCTCATACGGAAACAAAGCATGGTTCATTTAAAATGTCCGATTTTTCATTAGGCTTAATTCCATGACAGTATATGGCACCAAAGTTTAGGCCACAGTAGGCTGCCGTCTAGTATACTGCAGGGTATTGTTTTCAGCTGGCTACGTCACCCCTAGTGCTCTGTGTAGACCAGTCAGGACCCCTGGATCTATCAGACATCAGCCCACACTGCCCACAGACAGTACAGTAGCACTGGGTAACAATGGCTGTGTGTGTGTGTGTTCACTGCTGTACTGATGCTGGATTCATACATTCCGACCCTGGCTGGGAGAATGGAGTGTCTTTGTGTCGTGAACTCTGTCAACTCTCCCTTTCTCTCTACTCTTCCTCTCCTCCTCCCTTCCTCTCCTCCTCTCAGAATGAAAGGGGGGATGAGGTTGATCTATCCTCTGACTGTAGCTGCCTGCCTCAGTGATAGGTCTGGACACTATTGGGCTCTGGTCAAAAGTAGTGCACTATGTAGGGAATAGGGTGCCATTTGGGACTCATCAGCAAGTCACGATGTGTTAGCTGGGCAGTAACATGCTGACTAGACCGGGCACGCGTGTGATTTTGTCCATCCACACAAGACACGATCAGGACACGCAGGTTGAAATATCAAACTCTGAACCTATATTAATTTGGGGACAGGTCGAAACGCATGGCCATTTAGCTAACTAGCTTGCTGTTGCTAGCTAATTTGTCCTGGGATATTAACATTGGGTTGTTATTTTACCTGAAATGCACAAGGTCCTCTACTCTGACCATTAATCCACAGATAAACCTAGTTAGTTTCTAGTAATCTCTCCTCCTTCAGTCTTCTTCTTCTTTGAACTTTATATGGCGGTTGGCAACCAACTTTAAGGTGCATTACCACCACCAACTGGACTGGAGTGTGGACCTCAGTTCATCTTTCAATCACCCATGTGGGTATATGCTCCTAAAAACCAATGAGGAGATGGGAGAGGCGGGACTTGCAGCACGTCAAGCTTCACAAAAAGAACCAAGTTCTATTTTAGCGCCTGGCTACGCAGGCTCGCGAGCAGTTTGGATGAAATGGTTGAATAACATGTATGTGTACATTTATTTTGCAACGCGAGCGGTGTGGTCAGCATGTAAGGCCTGTGATTCAGTCAACATGATGTCAATGGTCAGTTTTGATAAGAGGTAAACCTAGATAAACAGTCCAATGGTCATAACTTAGTAGTCAGGCCCATATCAGAGTTTCCATATCAGTGTTTAACGTCCCCTGAAGCAGCATTCAGGAGTACAAACACCAACATTCATTCAATTGATACCAACATTTGATTTGGTCCAGGCAACAGAGCAGGGGGGGAGGAGAGGGAACAGTGGGGTGGGGTTGAGGAAGGAGGGGAGGGAACAGTGGGGGGTTGAGGGGAGGGAACAGTGGGGGTGGGGTTGAGGGGGAGGGAACAGTGGGGTGGGGGTTGAGGAGAGGAGGGAATAGTGGGGTGGGGTTGAGAGAGAGGAGGGAACAGTGGGGTGGGGGTTGAGGAGAGGGAGGGAATAGTGGGGTGGGGT
Source organism: Coregonus clupeaformis (assembly GCF_020615455.1). Classification (NCBI taxonomy): domain Eukaryota; kingdom Metazoa; phylum Chordata; class Actinopteri; order Salmoniformes; family Salmonidae; genus Coregonus; species Coregonus clupeaformis. The sequence goes on from NC_059192.1 coordinate 93,595,945, forward strand.
TGAGGAGAGGGGAGGGAACAGTGGGGTGGGGGTTGAGGAGAGGGAGGGAATAGTGGGGTGGGGGGTTGAGGAGAGGGGAGGGAACAGTGGGGTGGGGTTGAGGAGAGGGGAGGAATAGTGGGGTGGGGTTGAGGAGAGGGGAGGGAATAGTGGGGTGGGGTTGAGGAGAGGGGAGGGAATAGTGGGGTGGGGGGTTGAGGAGAGGGGAGGGAATAGTGGGGTGGGGTTGAGGAGAGGGGAGGGAATAGTGGGGTGGGGTGGGGTTGAGGAGAGGAGGGAATAGTGGGGTGGGGTTGAGGAGAGGGAGGGAATAGTGGGGTGGGGTTGAGGAGAGGGGAGGGAATAGTGGGGTGGGGTTGAGGAGAGGGGAGGGAATAGTGGGGTGGGGTTGAGGAGAGGGGAGGGAATAGTGGAGTGGGGTTGAGGAGAGGGAGAGGGAAAGTGGGGTGGGGTTGAGGAGAGGGGAGGGAACAGTGGGTGGGGTTGAGGAGAGGAGGAATAGTGTGGGTGGGGTTGAGGAGAGGGGAGGGAACAGTGGGGTGGGGTTGAGGAGAGGGAGGGAACAGTGGGGTGGGGGTTGAGGAGAGGAGGGAAGGAACAGTGGGGTGGGGGTTGAGGAGAGGGGGAAGGAACGTGGGGTGGGGTTGAGGAGAGGGAGGAAGGAACAGTGGGGTGGGGTTGAGGAGAGGGGGAGGGAACAGTGGGGTGGGGTTGAGGAGGGGAAGAGGAACAGTGGGGGTGGGGTTGAGGAGAGGGGAGGGAACAGTGGGGGTGGGGTTGAGGAGAGGGGAGGGAACAGTGGGGTTGAGGGGAGGGAACAGTGGGGTGGGGTTGAGGAGAGGGGAGGGGAAGGAACAGTGGGGGTGGGGTTGAGGAGAGGGGAAGGAACAGTGGGGTGGGGTTGAGGAGAGGGGAGGGAACAGTGGGGTGGGGTTGAGGAGAGGGGAGAGGAACAGTGGGGTGGGGTTGAGGAGGAGGGGAGGGAACAGTGGGGTGGGGTTGAGGAGAGGGAGGGAACAGTGGGGTTGAGGGAGGGAGGGAACAGTGGGGGTGGGGTTGAGGAGAGGGGAGGGAACAGTGGGTGGGGTTGAGGAGAGGGGAGGGAACAGTGGGGTTGAGGGGAGGGAACAGTGGGGTGGGGTTGAGGAGAGGGGAGGGGAGGGAACAGTGGGGTGGGGTTGAGGAGAGGGGAGGGAACAGTGGGGTGGGGTTGAGGAGAGGGGAGGGAACAGTGGGGTGGGGTTGAGGAGAGGGGAGGGAACAGTGGGGTTGAGGGAGGGGAGGGAACAGTGGGGGTGGGGTTGAGGAGAGGAGGGGAACAGTGGGGTGGGGTTGAGGAGAGGGGGAGGGAACAGTGGGGTGGGGTTGAGGGAGGGGAGGGAACAGTGGGGTGGGGGTTGAGGAGAGGGGAGGGAACAGTGGGGTGGGGTTGAGGAGAGGGGAGGGAACAGTGGGGTGGGGTTGAGGAGAGGGAGGGAACAGTGGGGTGGGGTTGAGGAGAGGGGAGGGAACAGTGGGGGTGGGGTTGAGGAGAGGGAGGGAACAGTGGGGTGGGGTTGAGGAGAGGGGAGGGAACAGTGGGGTTGAGGAGAGGGGAGGGAACAGTGGGGTTGAGGGGAGGGAACAGTGGGGTGGGGTTGAGGAGAGGGGAGGGATGAGGAAGGAACAGTGGGGTGGGGGTTGAGGAGAGGGGAAGGAACAGTGGGGTGGGGGTTGAGGAGAGGGGAAGGAACAGTGGGGTGGGGTTGAGGAGAGGGGAGGGAACAGTGGTGGGGGTTGAGGAGAGGAGAGGGAACAGTGGGGTGGGGGTTGAGGAGAGGGGAAGGAACAGTGGGGTGGGGTTGAGGAGAGGGGAAGGAACAGTGGGGTGGGGGTTGAGGAGAGGGGAGGGAACAGTGGGGGTTGAGGAGAGGGGAGGGGAAGGAACAGTGGGGTGGGGTTGAGGAGAGGGGAGGGGAAGGAACAGTGGGGTGGGGTTGAGGAGAGGGAAGGAACAGTGGGGTGGGGGTTGAGGAGAGGGGAAGGAACAGTGGGGTGGGGTTGAGGAGAGGGGAGGGAACAGTGGGGTGGGGTTGAGGAGAGGGGAGGGAACAGTGGGGTGGGGTTGAGGAGAGGGGAAGGAACAGTGGGGTGGGGTTGAGGAGAGGGGAGGGAACAGTGGGGTGGGGGTTGAGGAGAGGGGAGGGAACAGTGGGGTGGGGTTGAGGAGAGGGGAGGGAACAGTGGGTGGGGTTGAGGGGAGGGAACAGTGGGGGTGGGGGTTGAGGAGAGGGGCGGGAACAGTGGGGGTGGGGTTGAGGAGAGGGGAGGGAACAGTGGGGTTGAGGGGAGGGAACAGTGGGGTTGGGGTTGAGGAGAGGGGAGGGAACAGTGGGGTTGAGGAGAGGGGGAGGGAACAGTGGGGTGGGGTTGAGGAGGGAGGGAACAGTGGGGTGGGGTTGAGCAGGGGGAGGAGAGGGGAGGGAACAGTGGGGTTGAGGAGAGGAGGGAGCAGTGGGGGAGGGAACAGTGGGGTTGAGGAGGGGAGGGAACAGTGGGGTTGAGGAGAGGGGAGGGAACAGTGGGGTTGAGGAGAGCGGAGGAGAGGGGAGGGAACAGTGGGGTTGAGGAGAGGGGAGGGAACAGTGGGGTTGAGGAGAGGGGAGGGAACAGTGGGGTTGAGGAGCGGGGAGGGAACAGTGGGGTGGGGTTGAGGAGAGGGGAGGGAATAGTGGGGTGGGGTTGAGGAGAGGGGAGGGGAGGGAATAGTGGAGTGGGGTTGAGGAGAGGGTCTGGGTTTCTTCAGTTTCACCCGGACCTATCCATCCAGACAGACTAGTAAAAGCTCATTGAGAGTACTTTGTCTAAATTATTTTATGACACTGAGCTGCTTGACCTGTTGTAAATATGTCACAGCTTTGACCCAGGCTATCTGTCACCCTGCTGCTGTCCCATCTAGTGGCCTACAGTATCTTTACAGTGCTACTGGAGCATTAGGCTGCATCTCATCTGACCTATTCAAACTCTGGAGGACATTGTTTGAAAGAATGGATAATTGTCATCCTTTGTATTTTATTTTCAGAGAGTTTGGCCTATGTTGACTTGACGTGAGCACTGTGGTTTGTGATGTGTAGGCTAGCTGTAGAGGTATGTTTTTCCGCGTACTTTGTGACGCACATTTTATGATGCATATTTTATGACCTGTATTATTTGTACATTTCATCACATCACAGCCCTCCTACACACACCACACCACACACACAAACAAACCACCTCCTCTGTCCCTGTGGCATGGTGGCAATAGAGGCAGGCCCACATCATTAAATAGAACAATTGAAATAAAGGATCTTTATGGGTAGGCCGGACCCTAGTTGACGTTGTCTTTAGAGACCTTATGTAAGACGTAGTTAGTTAGCTACTAGTGTAATCTCTTTGGGAAGAATGAGCAGCTAAATATAGCTGGCCCGTAAAGAGGATGCTGGGTGACTGAGTCATTACTACCCCGGCTCTGCTGGTGGCTCTGAGGTGAAGTTTCCCCTAGGTACAGATCTAGGATCAGCTTCCCCTCCCCCAATCCTAACCTAAACCAATAGTGGGGGAAATGCAAAACTGACTCAAGATCAGCATCTAAGTGGAAACTTCAGGGCCAGATTTGGACCAGGCAGGGCCGTAGGAAAGGAATGTCTCAGGACAGAATGGCTGATGGTAGGAGTGCTACCTAGTGTTTAATGTTAGTGGTAGCTGGTAGGGAGAGGGGCTCTTTGGATGAAAGGGTCTATTATAATTTTTTTAACCAACAAAGCATAACAGTTCCAAGGCACTCCTTAAAAATGCTGGATTGTGGCATAACTTAATAGGAAGGGTTAGGCTAAAACACCAAAGGTATTGGACTGTGTGTGTTCTAAGGCCCTCAGTCGGTCATGTTCTCTGTGAGTACAAGGAGACAGTGCTCTCCACTCTGATCAGATCAGTATCAGGCCAACCAGGAAGTGGTTCTATTGCACCAGGTTACATGTTGCTGTGTCTGTCTGCTACACTCACACGTCCCCTGATCACACTGCTCGAAGGTCAACACTTTGTTAGGCTTTCTATGTCTGCGACCAAATTGGCACCCTATTCCTTAAATAAGGAAGTAGCCTTGTCCAAGCCAAAACAGTCCATAGGTCAGGAGCCTATCGTCTGGTTCTTTAGGCATCTTGATGTACTGTAGACTACTCCTGGGCAGGATGCTAGTCTATCGCAGGGCCCCATGTGCCCTGGTCAAAAGTAGTACACTATTGTATTAAGGTGTCATTTCAGAGACAGCCATTGACTCCAACTCTCCATTCTCAGACCCAGTGAAAAGTTTTTTTCTCTTGGTGCCAGTTGTTTCATTTGTCCTGAAGGAACTAGTTCTGTTGTTTTGCCTGTGTCGTGGTGATGTGACGACAGTCATGGGTTATATTAATAATTAGTCTAGCCTGGCTTCCCCAACTAGCTGCTCCTTAGGTAACATTCCTACTCACACTTTGTAGTCCAGTCATATAGCCTAGGGGCGTCAGTCTCTAAATCAGATATCTACTGACTGACAGCCTACTCTCCAGTCCTGTGTGATTGATCTTAGACTTAGTTGTCTATGGATTGTAGATGGATCCTTGATGTTACCCCTTGGGTTACTAAAACACCTTATAAGTTACAGGAAACCTTCACACAGTGAGTGTGATGTCGGTACCAGCTGATATATGTCGATTTATCACTGATTGTGGTGGATCGTTTATACAGCACACAAATTGAACCACGTTCACTGAGTCATGAACATATCCTAATATGGGTACACTTTAACTGCTGTTATTTTGGCACAAAAGTGAGAGGCCGATCACTCCTGAGTGTGTCTGGTGCGTTGCGAGGTGATCCTGTCCAGTCAGGTCCTGTCTTCTCCTGTCCAGCCAGTTCCTGTCAAGTCATGTCCTCTCCTGTCCAGTCAGTTCCTGTCCAGTCAGGTCCTGTCTTCTCCTGTCCAGCCAGTTCCTGTCGAGTCATGTCCTCTCCTGTCCAGTCAGGTCCTGTCCTCTCCTGTCCAGTCAGTTCCTGTCCAGTCAGGTCCTGTCCTCTCCTGTCCAGTCAGTTCCTGTCCAGGCAGGTCCTGTCCTCTCCTGTCCAGTCAGGTCCTGTCCTCTCCTGTCCAGCCAGTTCCTGTCAAGTCATGTCCTCTCCTGTCCAGTCAGTTCCTGTCCTCTCCTGTCCAGCCAGTTCCTGTCCAGTCAGTTCCTGTCCTCTCCTGTCCAGCAGTCCAGCTCTCCTGTCCAGAGTCCGTCGTCATGTCCTCTCCTGTCCAGTCAGTTCCTGTCCAGTCAGGTCCTGTCCTCTCCTGTCCAGTCAGTTCCTGTCCAGGCAGGTCCTGTCCTCTCCTGTCCAGTCAGGTCCTGTCCTCTCCTGTCCAGGCAGGTCCTGTCCAGGCAGGTCCTGTCCTCTCCTGTCCAGGCAGGTCCTGTCCTCTCCTGTCCAGCCAGTTCCTGTCCAGGCAGGTCCTGTCCTCTCCTGTCCAGTCAGTTCCTGTCCAGGCAGGTCCTGTCTTCTCCTGTCCAGCCAGTTCCTGTCCAGCCAGTTCCTGTCCTCTCCTGTCCAGCCAGTTCCTGTCCAGCCAGTTCCTGTCGAGTCATGTCCTCTCCTGTCCAGCCAGTTCCTGTCCAGCCAGTTCCTGTCGAGTCATGTCCTCTCCTGTCCAGTCAGTTCCTGTCCAGCCAGTTCCTGTCCAGGCAGGTCCTGTCCTCTCCTGTCCAGTCAGTTCCTGTCCAGGCAGGTCCTGTCCTCTCCTGTCCAGTCAGTTCCTGTCCAGGCAGGTCCTGTCCTCTCCTGTCCAGTCAGGTCCTGTCTGTGATGTCAGCATCTGACTGCCTCTGTGTCTCCTTGCAGGATGTGAAACTGTCAGCCGAAGTGGAGCCGTTTATCCCACAAAAGAAAGGTCTGGAAGGAGCCCTGGTCACCATGAGCCTGTCTGGAGGAGAAGGAGGAGGAGGAGGAGGGGGGGTGGAGGAGCCCACCCCTATCCCCAGCTACCTCATCACCTGCTACCCTTTTGTCCAGGAGAACCAACCCAACAGGTAGGTACAGCACCCTATATCATATATTATGCACCCTAGTCCCTAAATCATGCAGCCTACACCCTACACACTAAGGGCAGGTTTCCTGGACACAGATTAAGCCTAGTCCTGGACTAAAAACCATATTCAATGGAGAATCTCTGAGCGCATGCCTTTTAATCCAAGACTAGGCTTAATCTGTGTCCGGTAAACTGGCCCTAAAAGCCTGAGGTGCGACTGTCACTGATGTAATGAATCTGTATTAGGAGCTACCCTGCCTCTGTCCCTGAGCCACTGACAGTTAGCCTAGCATTAGCTCTGAAAGGATCTCTATGGAATCCAGGAATATTCCAATTTCTGACACTCCTCCAGGAACGTGCCTGTGCCCATGTCAGTAGGAAAACTGATGGTGTCTTCTTTCTGATTCACCTATGGAAAACCCCACAAACAGTGTGTGTTATACACAACTAGGCTGTGAATGGTCAGTTACCACCCAGGGATGTGATCAGGGCCTAAAAATATACCAGCCACTCAGATGTTTTACCAGCCAAAATATTGTTTTGCCGTACATACATATAAAAACACACCAAAAACAGACGACCATGCTTTGTAATGTTTCTAAAACAAGAAATGTATTAGTAAGAAATAATGTGGTATATTGCTCATTTTCAATTCATTTTTTAGGACTGGAGTCTTTTAACCAAAATATCAGAGACAAATTGTTCAGCTGGCCCTTTAAGGGCGGGAGGTTACCTTGGTGTGTGAGTGAGATTTGGGTTCTGACTCTTTACTATCAGTTGAAGCAACAGACTCAAACTAACGTAACGTTGAAACACAAACAAGCTTGTGAGCAAAACAATGTAAACGGCCAAGAAACACGAGGTCAAAGTCTCACTTTGTAGATGTTCGCATAAATTAGACCAACTTTTATACCTGTGTGCAGCGCCTCCAAATGAATCTATCAGCACTTCACTCAGTGAGCTCAGCTCCTCTGCCAGGCAGTGTTGCTGCGTGAGATGGGATATAGGATTCCTATTTCTTTGTGCAATTAGCAGCTATGAAACCCTAACTCACACGTGCTCATACTTGACTTTTGACTTTTTATTCACGAATGTAATGCTCGCACTGTAGAGCCCTGCACATTGACCACCCGCCAATGTGGCTGGTGAAATAGACATTACCTTCATCTAACCCCAGATGGGGGTGTTAATGTTATGCCCTGGATGTGACTGAGAGCTGAAGACCTGTGTGTGTTCTGTGCGGTTCTCTTTGTCAGGGGTGATCTGCCTCATCCTGCACACGTTCATTTCTTCATTTCCTTCCTGTCTGTTTTGAATACCAGGAAGTGGTCTGCGCTCTAGACCGCTGGCTGTGAAAATGTCGTCTGGATCCGTATCAGCCAGAGTGCCACACACACACAGTCAGCTCGACACTGATATCAGCATTGTATCAAGCTGTCTCTTAGCTTGACACAGTTTTCTCTGGCCTCCTATGGGTATATTAGTCCTAATATGTTGCAGTATATTCATACAATCATCACTACACCAATCATTTCTTCTCTCCCACCCCTCTACAGACAACAGCACCCCATGTATAGCGGAGGAGGGGACCTGCGCTGGCAGCAGCCCAACCCCACCCCAGGTGGTCCGTACCTGGCTTACCCCATCCTGTCCTCCCCCCAGCCGCCAGTCTCCAACGACTACACCTACTACCAGATCATGCCTGCCCCCTGCCCCCCCATGATGGGCTTTTACCAGGTAGGTATCTGAAAGGTTAGGGGTTAGAGGCAGACCAGTAGTCAGAAGGTTGCTAGTTCAAATCCTGGGCGCGAGGAGATAGAACTGGAAACTGAATTAGCAACCTGGAGGGCTGCTGGTGTCAGATCCCAGGTACTATTCTCTGTCAATGTGGCCTTTAGAAAGGCAGGTAGTGGAGTGTGTGTTGTCTTTGGTTTTTGGGAGAAGATGTTTACAAGACTTGTAGCCTGAAGAGATGGTTAGGAGGAGAGAAGAAGTGGAGGATAAATGTTCATTGTCACAGCTGGATAATAAAGTTGTTCTGTTCCTCTACCAGCCCTTCCCAGGAACGTACGCCGGACCCCTGCAGCCTGGCGTGGTAAACCCTGTATCAGCTGACGTCAGCGAGAGACCGTCCCCTCCCCGACAGGCGTTTGGACTAGCAAATCAGAGAGGAGGGAGGGGCATGGTCAGACCTGCCGTTCTACCCAAGGTAAGAGGTTAGAGGTCAAACGTGTTATTCTGCTGGTCTATCCTAAAGCAAGGTGCTCAGCTCCATTCTTCAATTTGACACTATTGATTACATTATCAGTTAATACCGTCAATGAATTAATTAATTAATACCATTAATTGGCCAGAGAGTCGTATAACATCAATATACAAAATAATGTTGAATGTTATTATAGTCTATGTTCAATCAGCAGCAGCAGGTGGGGTTGTGTCAGCCCCTTAAGGACAGGAGGCCCCCCATGAGGACTGTAGCTGTCCAGAAGGAGATGTGTTCCTCAGGGCCAGTCGGACGGACCAAGACAGTCCTACTGGTGGACGCTGCCCAGCAGACTGGTACGTATATAGACCAGGAACATACTAGTACCAATACCAGTAACATGGTAGTACCAGTACCAGTAATATTCTAGTACCAATACCAGTACCAGCACCAATACTAGTACATTCTAATACATTCTAGTACTAGTTAAGCCCAGGTTTTGACTCAGGTTTGCATTGCCAAACCCCTGTATACTGGTCTAATGTATGTCCACAGATGATTGACGTGCCTAACTCTTCTCTAACTCCTGTACAGGGTTGTGTACTGACTGTATGTACCTGACTGTGGTCTAAGCCTTCATTACAGCGTTAAGGCTTTACATAATAAAACTACAGTCAATCACAGCATCTAGATCCTACTGAGCTGAGAGAACAGGTTTAGAATGATGACGCATCATACTGAGACACTATGACTGCGTTTACACAGGCAGCCCAGTCTGATAGTTTTTTCACTAAATGGTCTTTTGACCAATCAGATCAGCTCTGGAAAAGATCTGATGTGAAAAAATCTGATGTGATTGGTCAAAAGACAATTAGTGGGATAAATATCAGAACTGGGCTGACTGTGTAAACGCAGCCTATGATGCCCATCCTGCTGGGAAGACAGTAGGAATGTAGAGTTTCCTGTTGGAGAGGTCTACTCTGCACGTGTGCAGTACGTGTTGTCCTCTGTGACACCTCCGGCTGGGGGAATAACACAACTCAATGCGACTAAGAGTTAGATCCATAATGAGATGGACATCACATTGGTTGTTAACCAGTAAAGGTGCAATAAGCATCTAAATACTACTTCTCTACTTGCTACTGCTTCTGCTTGCTCTTTGGGGTCTAGGCCGGGTTACTGTAGAGCACTTTGTGACAACCGTTGATGTAAAAAAGGCCTTTAATAAATACATTTGGGGCTGGTTTCCTGGAACATGATTATGTCTGGTCCTAGACTAAAAAGCAAGATTATGTCTGGTCCTAGACTAAAAAGCAATCTCCATTTAAATAGCTCTTTAGTCCAGGACTAGGCTTATTGTATGGATAGACTGATCCGTGATATCTGTCTGCCTGTAGACTTCCCAGGGGACAGTGTGTGTGGTCGGGGTGCGTCGGAGCGGGAACGGGAGCGGGCCAGCCCCCTGCTGTGGAAGAACCTTCCCCGGAGAAGGCGGGCCTCGCACCCTGCCGAGAGCTCCAGCGAGGCGGACATCGACAGCGACAGCGGCTACTGCAGCCCCAAACACAACCAGCAGGCCCCGGGGGCTACGCAACGCACTGCCGACGCTGCTACAGCTCCTACGGTAAGCCCCACCTTTAACCCTAACCATTTACTACTTTATAGTACTATAAACTACTGTGAACCCAAACACTACTGTAGCCCCGGGGCTACAGAACACTCTACCACAGCTCCTACGATGGCAGGTCCTAACTCTAACCCTAACTCTATACTACTGTACTGTAGCCTCAAACACAAGGTAACCCCAGACCTAGCTATAACCTAACCTTCACCTGCATGACTGAAGTGAAATATCTAACATGCTTCTCTCTCTCTCTCTCTCTCTCTCTCTCTATCTCTACAGGGAGTGGATGCAGGTGTAATGACAGGTAGGCTTTGTTTTTATGATTAATAATTGGATTTCTGATAAGACAGATGATTACATTGGCTTTCCCCTTGGCTGTGTCCTCCTCTTAACTTTGTGTGTCTATCTCTGTCTGTGTGTCTGTGTGTGTGTGTGTGTGTGTAGCGGTAAGCTGGGTGAACGTAGCGTCTCAGGCCACTCAGAGGTCGTGGTCAGACAACAGGACCACCCCGTTCCAACGGACAGGGAAGACCACTGATCAGAGGAACTACTTACAGGTACATTGGGCCTCACCTGAGATGATCTTGACCTCACCTGGGCAACTGTAATTATCTCTCTGACCCTCTCCCGCTCATCCCCACTTACTCTCTCTCTCTTTCTCGCCCCCTCTCCAGCAGGACTTCCATGCAGGGTACTCAGGGGGGCGTGTCTGTCCTAACCCCACCCCCGCAGACACCAACTGTGGTCTGCAGCAGAGACGGCTCCAGCCCGGAGTAGGCCCTGGGACGGCGCTTGCTCCTGAGCCCCTCTACTTCGAGGTGGGAGATATCGACATGAAACTCCCCTCACTCACACACTGCAGCATCTCATTCTGTCTCCTGATGTGGATAAATACAGAAATCATCGGTCACTCAACCTTTCTGCATTTCACAATATGCATTTCAGTTGGAATCAAATCCTTACTTGAGATACAACTGTAACTTGAACTGTCATGTAAATCCTGTATCTCCCATTAATAGGAGATTTCAGTTCCATGTATCTGTTTATTTCCAACTTGGTCAATGTGTATTAGGAGTTAGTGAGGCTTTAGATGTACAAAAGCTGAGGTATTGTATGAAATAGTCCTCAATCAGAATGTAATGGTATGGTAGAGCTGTACTAGTCAGGTGTTTGGTAAAGTCTAAAGTCTGTCTCATCTGTTTCAGGATGAGGAGGAGTTTCCAGAGCTGGTCTCAGGAGGAGGGGCACAGAGGAACAACAAACCAGACCACAACCCTTCCCAGACCCAGAACCAGAACCAACACCAGACCAAACTAACCAAGAACCTGGTGAGAGACCAGCTAAACTCTCCTCCCTTCCTTCCTTGAGGATTTCACAGATTTTTTTTTTGCAAGAAAAAGTTTGATCACAAAACATCTATCCCAGTAGTGACTGTTGTTCCCCCGCTCCTCTCTCTCTCTCCAGCTGGATAACCTTCCAGAGAACTCTCCCATCAACATCGTCCAGACTCCCATCCCAATCACCACCTCCGTCCCCAAGAGGGCAAAGAGTCAGAGGAAGAAGGCCCTGGCTGCTGCCCTGGCTACAGCACAGGAGTACTCTGAGATCAGCATGGAGCAGAGGAAACTACAGGTACCAGCATGCACTCTGTTAGCTAGCTAGGAAACTACAGGTACCAACATGCAATATCTTAGCTAGCTAGGAAACTACAGATACCAGCATGCACTCTGTAAGATAGCTAGGAAACTACAGGTACCAACATGCACTGTTAGCTAGGAAATTACAGGTGACAGCATGTGCTCGGTTAGCTAATCACAGAAATCTACAGATACCAACATGCTCTGTCAGCTAGACATAGTGCAGGACTATAGGCATCTCAATGGAAAAACTATACATAGTTATTTTGTACTACTATGAGTGTGCTGAGCCAGTGTTGCTGTTCCCTGTGTGTGCCTGTAGGAGGCGCTGACCAAAGCAGCAGGAAAGAAGAGTAAGACTCCAGTCCAGTTGGACCTGGGAGACATGCTGGCTGCACTGGAGAAACAACAACAGGCCATGAAGGCTAGACAAATAAACAACACCAAACCACTGTCCTTCACAGGTACACACTGCACCACACACACACAAACACACTGCACCACACACACACACACACACACTGCACCACACACACACACACACACTGCACCACACACACACACACACACTGCACTGCACCGCACCACACATACACACTGCACCACACATACACACTGCACCACACACACACATACACACTGCACCACACACACACATACACACTGCACCACACCACACATACACACTGCACCACACCACACCACACACACTGCACCACACCACACACACCGCACCACACCACACCACACCACAGTGCACCACACACACTGCACCGCACCGCACCACACACACTGCACCACCCACACTGCACCGCACCACACCACACACACTGCACCGCACCACACCACACACACTGCACCGCACCACACACACACACACACACACACACACACACTGCACCGCACCACACCCACACACACACTGCACCGCACCACACCCACACACACACTGCACCGCACCGCACCCCACACACACACTGCACCGCACCACACCACACACACTGCACCGCACCACACCACACACACTGCACCGCACCACACCACACACACTGCACCGCACCACACACACACACACACTGCACCGCACCACACCACACACACTGCACCGCACCACACCACACACACTGCACCGCACCACACACACACACACTGCACCGCACCACACCACACACACTGCACCGCACCACACCACACACACTGCACCGCACCGCACCACACACACTGCACCACACCTCACCACACACACTGCACCGCACCGCACCACACACACTGCACCGCACCACACCACACACACTACACGCACCGCACCACACACACTGCACCGCACCACACCACACACACACACACACACTGCACCACACACACTGCACCGCACCACACACACACTGCACCGGACCACACACACTGCACCCCACACACACTGCACCGCACCACACACACTGCACCCCACATACACTGCACCGCATCACACACTGCACCGCACCACACACACACTGCACCGCCACTGTCACTCTCTCTCTCTCTGACTGCCCTCTCTCTCTCTCTGACTGCCCTCTCTCTCTCTCAGACTGCCCTCTCTCTTGCTTTCCAGTGGGTACAGCAGCTCCGTTCCATGGTTCAGGTGCCGGGCCAGGAGCAGGGTCCGGTGTAGCGTCAGTGTTGAAGGCCCAGCAGCCCCACTCTGCCCCCCACAACATGCTGGACTCTAGCGCTCCGCGCCTGAAGAGGGGGAAGGAGAGAGAGATCCCTAAAGTCAAACGACCCACCGCCCTGAAGAAGGTGAGATGATAGAGCTCTCTCAATGTGTGTCTGTCTTCCTCTCTCTAGCTCTCGCTCTCTCTGCCTCTCTCTTGTCTGTCTGTCTCTCTGTGTGTGTGGGTCTAACCCAGTCTCTGTTCTCTCTGTGTAGATCATTCTGAAGGAGCGTGAGGGGAAGAGGGGGAAGGTGTGTGTGGACCAGACTGCTGCCGGCCAGGATGAACAGGGAGAGGAGGAGCTGCACTTCACTGACGACCTCACACGGGAACCTGCCTCTCAGGAGGGTAGGTACAGGGTTAGGGGTCAGGGGTTAAGGGTCAGAGAGAGGAGGAGCTACACTTCACTGATGACCTCAAACAGGACCTTGGCGGAGTTTGCTCATTTTAGACCATTCCATTGGTCTTAAAGTTAATGCTTTTAAAACTAATACTCCTACTGATCTGCTTGTGTGACATGGTGTTGTCTAATGTACCTCCCTGTGATATTTGGCTCCCTGTCTGTTTCCTGTAGAGAACGGTCTGAGCGTGCCCAGTGATGACGCGTCCCTGTCCCCGGCCAGTCAGAACTCTCCGTACAGCATCACACCTGTTTCCCAGGGTTCCCCTGCCTCCTCCGGCATTGGCAGCCCCATGGCCTCTAACGCCATCACCAAGATACACAGCCGCCGCTTCAGAGAGTGAGTCTCTCTCTCTCACAGACACACAAATTGTTCTGTACTGAGAATCCTAGCGGTTGAAATGTCATAAACTCATTTGGTGGGTTAGCAACACAAAAGCATTTAGTAACATAAATATCTATCCGCCCAATGGGTGTTTAGAGCAGGGCTATACAATAAGGACTTGTATGTACACACACACTGCTTTGTTTCTTAATGTCTTCAGATGTAGGCCCTTTGTCTCCGCCCAGCTCTTCAGCACTGTGTCAGACAACCTACGACCTCTCTATTATATTTACATTTTAGTTATTTAGCAGACGCTCTTATCCAGAGCCACTTACAGGAGCAATTAGGGTTAAGTGCCTTGCTCAAGGGCACATCGACATATTTTTCACCTAGTCGGCTCGGGGATTAGAACCAGCGACCTTTCGGTTACTGGCACAACGCTCTTAACCACTAAGCTACCTGCCGCCCCACTAAGCTATGCCTCTCCTCTCTTCCTCACACCATATCATACCATATCTACACCAGTGGTTCCCAGACTCCTGTCCTCCAATCCCCCCAACAGCACACGTTGTTGTTGTTGCCCCAGACAAACTCACCTGATTCAACTCATTGGGGGATTGATGATTAGTTGACAAGTTGAATCAGGTGTGTTTATCAGGGGCTACAACCCAACTGTGTACTGTTGGGAGGACTGGAGTTGGGAACTACTGATGTACACAATGGTGTGTGTGTTTTATAATATTGGTCTGTGTATGCATGTGAGTGTTTTCTAATATTGTTTTTTTTGTGTGTGTTAACCTGTTTGTGTGTGTGTGAGTGTGTGTGTTAACATGTTTGTGTGTGTCCCTCTTAGGGTTGGGCCAATATATGATTAAATCAAATATCGTGATATTTGACATTGATGATATAACGTGATGTGCATGACTACTCTATTTGAAATGTACAAATCAAAACTGCATTTTTACGTCTAAATTAATGAACTGAGCCTTATTTTTTCACCATACTACAATTATTTAATGAGAATGCGACTATAATATCGTAAATAAGATACAAAAATTGCACAGTCTGGAATGATGTAGTCATTAACGGCGCAAAACGATTATATCGGATAGCGCAATATTTGGAGTAGCATATCGTCGAAGAGGTCTCCCCAAATGTTGCCCAACCGTAGTCCCTCTCTCTCTGTTTCTCTGTCTCCAGGTAATGTAACCAGGTATTAAATAAGGAGATTGATGAATGTGTTATCATATTAGTGTCTTTCTCTGTCTCCAGGTACTGTAACCAGGTGTTGAATAAGGAGATCGATGAGAGTGTGACGATGCTGCTGCAGGAGCTGGTCCGGTTCCAGGAGAGGGTTTATCAGAAGGACCCCAGCAAAGCCAAGACCAAACGCAGACTGGTCATGGGCCTTAGAGAGGTCACCAAACACATGAAGCTCCACAAGATCAAGTGTGTCCTCATCTCCCCCAACTGTGAGAAGATCCAGGCCAAAGGTCAGGGGTCATTCTTGTCATTAATCCTTATGTTTTTTGAAAAGGATTGAACCACGGAGTGTACTACTCTACCTGGTCCAATAAGAACACAAGGTTTTTTTTGCAGTTGCAAAGCATTTTGCTACAGTGTGCCTAACTGAACCTGACCCTGATCTTGGGTGAGTGTGGGGTTCCAAATGCATGCTAAATTAATGAATATTTAAAATATTCAACCACATTTGCCATTTTACAGTGTCCACCAGAGGGCGGTAGCATATTGATATGCTCAGCACAGGCTGCATCAAATCTTATACATAAAACTAGTGACTGTGTTGTCTATGGCAGGGGTGAGGCTCTGTAAAATATGATAGATAGCCATGACCAGGGAGCAGGACTGTTTATATAGTGATATTTCTACAGTAGTAGTGACTGTGTGTTATTTTATGTTCCAGGGGGTCTAGACGAGGCTCTGTACAACGTCATAGCCATGGCCAGAGAACAGGAGATCCCGTTTGTGTTTGCTCTGGGTAGGAAGGCTCTGGGACGCTGTGTCAACAAACTGGTGCCTGTCAGTGTGGTGGGCATCTTCAACTTCTCTGGAGCAGAGGTAAGACGTTGAACACAAACCTGTCTGTGTGTTTATAACGGTTGTTAATACTGTTAGCAGAGGTAAGGACACACTTATACTGTTAATACCTTAAGTTGGTGTCTTTGTTTACAGAAAGAAAAAAAACTAATGAAAGTGTGTAAAATCTTGATGTTATGTCTTTCTCTCTTTCTCTCTGCTCTCCCGTCCTCCACCCCTCCTCCACCCCTCCTTCTCCCCCCTCCTCTAGGGTCTGTTTAACCGGCTGGTGTCTCTGACGGAGGATGCTCGTAAGTCCTACAAGGACATGGTGTCAGCGCTGGAGCAGGAGCAGGCTGAGGAGGCGCTGAAAAACGTCAAGAAGGTCACCCACCACATGGGCCACTCCAGGAACCCCTCCGCCGCCTCCGCCATCTCCTTCTGCTCTGTCATCTCTGAACCCATCTCTGAGGTCAACGAGAAGGAGTACGGTAAGCGATGACCCTGATCCCGACCTTTAACCCTGACTCTGATCCTGACCCATCTTTGAGCTCAGTCTCTCTCTTTACATGAAATCTGAAATCTCTATTTCCCGCTCTCTCCTCCCCCTCTCTCTCTCCTCAGAGACCAACTGGAGGAGTATGGTGGAGTCGTCAGACGGGCTGGAGCCTGTGGAGGCTAAACCCAGCCGCACCGCTGCTTCCTCCGGGTTGCAGAGAGACAACCAGCCCCCCTCCACCACCACTAACCGCAGCCCTTACTCCACTACCCTCCAGCTCAGAGCAGCCGTCCATGCTCCAGCCTCAGGCCCGGGGGAGAGAGAGGAGGGCCGGGCAGACGACCGGTTGGAGCTGGCCTCCCAGCAGAGCACGGAGACAGGTAGCCTGGATGGGAGCTGCAGGGACCTCCTCAACTCCTCCATCACATCCACCACCTCCACCCTGGTCCCTGGTATGCTGGAGGAGGCAGAGGAAGAGGAGGAGGAGGAGGAAGAGTACACACCAGAGCCCATCTCTGTGGAGGTGCCTGCGGTCATCAGCCGTATTGAGTCCTGGGTGTCTAAGACGCTGGAGAACCTTCAGCTGGGGAAGAGCCCGGACAGCACAGAGGAGGAGGAGGAAGAAGAGGAGGAGGAGGGAGGGCAGAGTGAGGAGGAAGAGGAGTTGGATTCTGCTGATGTCACAGAGACGGGACTGGAGAGGACGGAGAATATGGAGGCCAAGAAAATCACTGGCTGATTAGACCTCCTTCATCCCCCGCTCTCCCTCTCTTTCTCTTTTGTTTCTCTCTAAGTTTTCTCTCTCTCTCTCTCTCTCTCTCTCTCTGTGTACACTCCATCCCTTGTCTTCCTCACTCCCCCTCTCTCGCACCTGTTCCCCTAACATGCACCCTTTCACCTCTATCACACACTCGTTCCTCCTCTCTCATCCTCTCCTCCCCCTCCCTCTATCTCTCACACAGTTGAACCAGCAGCTCTCCTCTCCTCTGTCTGTAACTTTGGACTTCAGACATTATCTCAGGAATCAGACCATACAAAGACAGACAGACAGACACAGACACATACAGTCACTCACACAGACACAGAGACAGACATACAGTCACTCACACAGACCAACCTTCAGACTGCAGAACTCTCCTGGTCTCTCTGATGGATAGACTCCTCTGTTCCTCTCATCCTCCTCTCACTGATGTGGACCTGAAACAACTGCCTCGCCTAAACTGGACTGGACTGGTCTGGTCTGGTCGATCTGGCATCGACTGGTCTGACATCGAATGGGCTCGACTGGTCTGGTCTGGTCTGGCTAAGGGAAGCCCAGGCCTGGTTCCCTTCCTACTACTCCAGGTTTCCCCAGGATAGGAAGAGGCTGTGAGGAGAGGCTTCCCCTCTGTCTGTATGACGCAGAGCCACCGAGATGATAGAACTCTCAATGAGACTGCTGACTGTAAAAAGAGAACTCTCCCTCCTTTCAGAGAGCCACCCTCCCTCCGTCATCCCTGGGTTTTTCATAGTGAAGGAGAAGAGTCTGGCGGTTCAGTCCAAGCAGAAGATTGCTGAGCCCCTGCAGAGCTGAGTTTACAGCTGTGTGTGTGTGTGTGTGTGTGTGTGTGTGTCCCATCATCAAAGGCTTATGTTATAGCGTCGTCATCCTTCCCATGTTTATTACCTGTATCTGCTTCATCGTATGTTCCCCCACTGTGTAACTACAGCTTTATCTCAATCCAATACAACTCCATTCTATTCTGACCTGTCTGCGTTGTTTATTCCCCCACTGTGTCGTCATAGCATGCTCTGGGAGGGAGGGACTTGTGTACGATACTTATTGCTTATTGGTTGGTTGCTTGTGTATTAGTTTCCTATTGGCTTTAGGACTACCTGTAACCTGAGGTTAGTTTACGGCCATCACCTAGGCTGCATTGAGCAGGGCACAACTATGTGCAATTTTCAGTTCAGATAGAAAATATTATTATGTAGAACAGCCATGCCTCTCTGACATGTAGATGAATCATGTCAGCTCTATTCATGGTGCTTCTATCTGCAGCATGACCCTGATTGGATACACAGGCTCTGTCTCCCAAAACCAATCTAAAATGTTGTTAGGGTTGCAAAATTCCCAGCTTTTCCAGGAATTCCAGTTGGAAGGTTCACAAAATCTGATGGGAATAAGCAGAAAATATACGTAATCCTCCAACCTTGGAATTTTGGGAAAGTTACTGGAATTTGCAAACCTACATGATGTGTTTCTGACGTTGGTCAACTGACAACCATCACAGTAATCCTGTATTCTTCTCAGTAGGTGTGATTTAAAGGGACATATCACCACTTTTTAACCTCATAGTTATCTCCAGCACCATACCAGTGTCTACTAATGTAAAAATGGTGTGTTAAAAAGTAATGGCGTGTCCCTTGAAAACATGACACATGACATATACACTACCGTTCAAAAGTTTGGGGTCACTTAGAAATGTCCTTGTTTTCGAAAGAAAAGCAATTTATCTGTCCATTAAAATAACATAAAACTGATCAGAAATACAGTGTAGACATGGTTAATGTTGTAAATGGCTATTGTAGTTGGAAAGAAAAAGCCATATCTCAGACTGGCCAATAAAAAGAAAAGATTAAGATGGGCACTCTGAGATATGGCTTTTTCTTTGCAACTCTGCCTAGAAGGTCAGCATCCCGGAGTCGCCTCTTCACTGTTGACGTTGAGACTGGTGTTTTGCGGGTACTATTTAATGAAGCTGCCAGTTGAGGACCTGTGAAGCGTCGGTTTCTCAAACTAGACACTCTAATGTATTTGTCCTCTTGCTCAGTTGTGCACCGGGGCCTCCCACTCCTCTTTCTATTCTGGTTAGAGCCAGTTTGCGCTGTTCTGTGAAGGGAGTAGTACACAGCGTTGTACGAGATCTTCAGTTACTTGGCAATTTCTCACATGGAATAGCCTTCATTTCTCAGAACAAGAATAGACTGATGAGTTTCAGAAGAAAGTTATTTGTTTCTGGCCATTTTGAGCTTGTAATCGAACCCACAATCACTGATGCTCCATATACTCAAGAAGGCCCGTTTTATTGCTTCTTTAATCAGCACAACAGTTTTCAGCTGTGCTAACATAATTAAAAAAGGGTTTTCTAATGATCAATTAGCCTTTTTAAAATGATAAACTTGGATTAGCAAACACAACGTGCCATTGGAACACAGGACTGATGGTTGCTGATAATGGGCCTCTGTACACCTATGTAGATATTTCATTAAAAATCAGCTGTTTCCAGCTACAATAGCCATTTACAACATTAACAATGTCTACACTGTATTTCTGATCAATTTTATGTTATTTTAATGGACAAAAAAATTGCTTTTCTTTCGAAAACAAGGAAATGTCTAAGTGACCCCAAACTTTTGAACGGTAGTGCACTAACACTAACTGAAACTAGAACAAATTGATGATGTACATAACCTGTATAGCTGTTTCTGAGACTTTAACCTCTAATATTGATGATAATATTGACCAGTGTTAATCTGTTTGGGGTTGTTTTCTGAGTGGATTGTTTTTTGTTGTTGTTGCTAGCTGACTTCTGTGTTTTACTATAGCCCTCTGGTTTTATTTGGTTTAGGTCCCAGTCCATTGACTGGTGGTACCTCTTGTGTGTGTTTGTTGGGGTGGACAGGTAAATGTACTGTAACTAGCTGTTATCAGAGACTATTTGGGTTTGAAGCCGACAGGTAGTCCATCTTGACCCTGGACATGTGACTCACTGATAACACAGGAGTCAAAGGGAGGAGCCACCACAGGAGTCTCTGAATATTAATGAAGTAATTATCCAGATCGCCAGTTAAAACCATGTAAATAAAATGTAAACAAATAAAATGTTTGAACTACAGTGTATTAAACACCCCAATCACCTTTACCTTAAAGCCATTTGATATAAAAATATATATAAATTAAGAGTTTGAATAAATTGATAATGTAATTTGATGGTAAATGATATAGAAATCAAGTGATGTATTATTAGATAGAGGAGGAGGATGCCATGTATAGGAGCGGCATGTTGGGTCATATGCAATATGAAGGAAGGAGGGGTGAGGGGGAGCTGTGAGTTGTGTAATAACATACAAAGACAGGGGTTGGGTCAATTCATTTTTCAATTCAGGAAGCGAATTGAAATTCAATTCAATAGAAAACATTTTAATTGAGAGAAAATCAATAACAAATCAGTCAATTGAAAATGGACCATGTTTTCTATGAGTATTTATTTGTAATTTTTTATTAATCAGTTGAATTGAGCCCAACCCTGATACAGGTGAAAATGAAGGTGTGTCTAGTACTAAAAGGGACGCTGGCTGTGTGCAGGTTTCTCGGTAGCTGTAACTCTCATCAGTGTGTTTTGGAGCCATGACAACCAGTGTGTCGTTTGCACTATCTAAATACCATAATACTAGTAACCACATTCTCTGGTAACTAATATGAAAACAAAATGGTTGAATGAAGTAGCTTTTCTTTTCCCAGTGTGTCCCTGGTCTTTCTATGGCTCTCTCTTTCTGACTGTACAGTACTAGCAACATGTAGAGGCTTTTCTCTTTCTTCTTCATCTGGACTGATTAATAATATCATTAAAATGTTGTTTAAGGAAACTACATACACTCCTGTCTTTTTATATTGTCTTGTTTATTTTTTTGCATGTAAATATCCAATATGATTGATAAGGATATTGGTGTAACTAGGAGTATTAGCCTAAAGCATTTGTCAAACTCCAGTCCTCAAGGGCCGGGTGTCTGCGGAATTTTGTACCTCCCCTAGGTAATTAATTGATTAGTTAGGAACTCCCCTCAACTGGTTGTCGAGGTCTACATTGGACACAAATTGAAAGGAAATAACAAAAACTAGCAGACACATGTCTCTCCAGGAATTTAGTTTGACACCCTAAACGTTGGTTGATTGCAAATCCAATATGGCTGCCTGAATCCAACATGGCTTCCTGCTGACTCACTGCATTGGTACATATAGAACAATGAGACTGATATTTCACTGGATGTATAAATGTGAAGCATCCGGTTGGCGTTTCCACTCACTACCAAATATGGGAGTGAGAGGAAGCCCACTAGCGGGCACTGGGAGAAGATGGAATGAGATGGATTTTGGACGACGTTCTGTAAATTTGATCATCGATTAAACATTTGATCTCAATACAGTTTTCTGTTCCAAAAACTAGAATATGTTATGAACAGAGTGGACTACGTTTTGTAGACTTTACCCTTTGCAAAAGTTTTAAAAGTTGCCGCTGTTTAGAAGGAGTGCAAAGGTGAATTGAGTTATTGCACATGCACACTTCACAGAGTAGGCGTTCCCTAACAGAAATATGCAGATGTATACTAGAACGCGCCAATAGTATATCACTAGCGCATGCTTGGCTCTGCCCACCTCCTTGCTTGTTCTGCCCACTATGACTCACTTGTTCCCATTGGAAACGACAAGCTGTGGTCTATCTTGGTATAGTTATAAAAATCTTTGGCGTTGGTGACACATTGGGGTGCACTTGTATGTCCTTTGGGTTGAACTCTGCTCCAAGGTGCTTTTAGAAAATCATGTCCACCACCATTCTGTCTGGCTGCACTGGAGTTGTCGCTACTGTGACAACATGGGTGCATGGCCTGGGAGGATGCAGCCACACATGACAAGGCCCTAAGGCAGATGGTTACCCCTTTGAACCACTTAATACCATGTAATGCCATCAATCCCCTCAGACAAGTTACACACGCCATCACGAAACTGGACCCCCACAAGATGGTGCCATTGTATTAGAATACACCAACACACAGCAGTGCTCAGCTTTTCAAGCCAAACGTTAGCAAGTTAAAGTGAAACTTAACACGAAGCTGATGGGAGAAAAAGGAAGAGATGGAGTTGAAGTACTGAGTTGGATCCTAAAGTTATTTGTGAACCCAACTAAGCTCAGTAAGTCAGAGAAAACAGGTAGGCCTAGAGGATAACACTTTAATCCAAGCATGTAGTGTTTCGAGGGGGGCGGGGGGAAAACTGCATTTATGTCTTATTATTTAACTTCTTGTCTATATGTTAAAACATCAAAATAGCTACCATGCTGTATAACCAAGAAGTGTAATTCGAGTGTAGTTCTGACCAATTATATATCATATTTATACGTTTCTTCTGATACAGTTTTAGTGTGTGTCAACAATAGGTGTTAGTCAAGTACATCTGTATTCTGGAGTAGCCTACAGACTATTCTGTAATGTTTTCTTACTTTTATTTCTGTTTATATAAAAGTAAAAGTAGCTATCACATGTTCAGGCTTCTGCAGACAGCATCATATTGATTACTGTCTTCCCACAGTCTTATGTTTGTGTTCACTGGTTAGCCTTTCTGAGTGAGACATCTTTCTCCTGGAGAGATGTGTTATACTGTATGGAGCCTGAGGAAGACCCTGGAGTCCTGAGCAGGAGGTGAGTCAGAGAGAGAGGCTGTCTGAGGGATACACACTAACCAAGGCTCAGTTTAATGACTAAAGACTACAACACATTACATTACACACCACAATAACCTACACTCTTCCAAATATCAACTTAATAAATCAACTCCATGAAATTCCATGAAATGATTGCCTTTGATATTTTAAGTAGATATTCGGCACCAATATTGAATGTTAAAAGCCTGTTATATTCAATGAAGAATGCTGAGTTGCATCCAAAGAACACCATAGCTACTGTGAAGCATGGGGGTGGAAACATCATGCTTTGGGGCTGTTTTTCTGCAAAGGGACCAGGACGACTGATCCGTGTAAAGGAAAGAATGAATGGGGCCATGTATCGTGAGATTTTGAGTGAAAACCTCCTTCCATCAGCAAGGGCATTGAAGATGAAACGTGGCTGGGTCTTTCAGCATGACAATGATCCCAAACACACCGCCCGGGCAACGAAGGAGTGGCTTCGTAAGAAGCATTTCAAGGTCCTGGAGTGGCCTAGCCAGTCTCCAGATCTCAACCCCATAGAAAATCTTTGGAGGGGAGTTGAAAGTCCGTGTTGCCCAGCGACAGCCCCAAAACATCACTGCTCTAGAGGAGATCTGCATGGAGGAATGGGCCAAAATACCAGCAAC
>NC_059192.1:93622029-93634529 GCF_020615455.1 Coregonus clupeaformis
GCCAGATTGAGGGGCAGACAGACAGAGTGGGTAGAAGACAAATATTTATGGAGGTAAACTTCAAATAACAAAACTATTCTTTGAATGTCTCTCTTTCTTTCTCTCTCTCCATTCTTCTCTCATTCCCTTGTTCTTTGGCTAAATTATGCTATTTCTTGTCTCTTGGATCTCTAACCAGGGCTCTCTCACTTCTGTTACTACTGGCTCACAGAGCACGCACACGCACACGCACACGCACACACACACACACATGCACACACACATACACACAAACACACACACACATGCACACACATGCACGCACACACACACAAACACACACACACGGACACGCACAGACGCTCGCACGCATACACTCACACAGACAGGGTGCCTGTATGTAAACACAACTCTGACACACAGCATGATGTGTTCATAACATACTACACCCTCAGTCCTGGTCTGAGTGTTTATCAGTATCAGAGTGTGAGTGTGTGTGTTACCAGACTGACTCACCTGTTGAACATGCTCAACAGTGACCATGTGACAGTTAAGGAGTTCGCCAGAGTCTCCCTCCTTCTGGACCTACGGAGGCGGAAGGTTCCACTGGCCAGGGACACTGAGGACAACTTCCTGGGTTTTAGGAGGAAGGCCAATGGAAAATTGGACACTCGTGCTGCGGGCTTTGGAGTCTGGTCAGACTGGCCGGACCTCAATGACCTGTGCAACTGGACTGGAGTGGAGCTCAGGTGGACACGGACTGATATGCAAACTGAGCCAGTGACTGCCTCTGATGCAGTTGTGGCAGATCGTGTTGTTGTTGTGGAGGCTTCTGTCACCCATGATGGAACATCTCATCCTACATCCAGGACAACACTCCTTGCTATCAGACAGATGCAACTACTGCAACACTGGACTGGCCTGAGGCTGCAGGGGAAACTCGCTGCTCTGGACTGTGCTGTCCACTCTGTCTCCCATTCCATGTACCAGAATGCTGCTGTTGGCAAGGACATTCTCACCTTTACTGTTAAGGCGAGGCTGCAAGTTCTACCCAAAAAATATAATCTAGCACTCTGATACCCTGCAAACTGTGACCCATTTTGTATTCTACATGAGTCAAATGTAATGGAGTACAGTGAATGGCTGCTGTTCATTTAAGGATTTGTACATTGCTAGACATAACCGCCTTGTTGACCTGATAACCAGCAAGGTGAGACAAGTAGTCTCACCAACAGCACACAAGCATAAACATTCTTGTGTAAGGGGAAGCTGATTTGATGTTGATGATGTGTTTTCCTGTGTTCCAAATATGCCAGATATTGTTGTTGTGGAGGGAGGCCAGGGGGAGGTGCTCATTTTGGAAGTGGGCTGCTCATTTGATGGCTACATGGAGCAGGTCTTTGCTGAGAAGCTGCTTAAATACCAGCCCCTCGTGGCACGCTTGTACAGTCTCGGGTGTAGTTGCAAGCTGGTGGTGCTGATATTTGGCAGTCTCGGCCACGTACACAGGATTGCAGTGCGTGGCCTCCAGATTACGGGCCTGACAAAAACTAGGGCAAAGCTATTGGCTAGGTACAGCTCTGTTTCAGGTGCTTTCTGTACCCTTGTGCCATGCATACAGGGTCCTTTAAAATGTTTGGATCCTTTTCTTGTACATTTGATTGGTGGATTCAAATAAAGTATTTAAAATGTGTGTCACGATCGTCGGGAACAGATGAGGACCAAGGCGCAGCGTTGCAGGCAAACATACTCTTTATTGAGCGAAACGCGATCAAAACAACAAAGACGGTAACGTGACAGTACACGGTCAAACACAACCAACTTGAAACAAGAACCCACAAAAACCAAAGGAAAAACCGACAGTTTAAATATGGCTCCCAATCAGAGACAACCAGCAAACAGCTGACACTCGTTGCCTCTGATTGGGAGTCACTCAGGCCAACATAGAAATAGAGAACATAGATCTACACACCCTGGCTCAACATAACAGTGTCCCCAGAGCCAGGGCGTGACAGTACCCCCCCCCCTAAAGGCGCGGACTCCGACCGCGCCAACTAAATACCACAGGGGAGGGACCGGGTGGGCACTCCGCCTTGGCGGCGGATCCGGCTCTGGGCCTGATCCCCACTCCCTCTCCAACCCCCCAAAGTACCCCTGGTCCGGTCTGGCCCCGCTGGCCGGAGCCGGACTGACGACACGCACCCCTGGCTTGGTGCGTGGAGCAGGAACGGACCGGACCGGGCTGACGATGCGCACCCCTGGCTTGGTGCGTGGAGTAGCAACTGGCCGGACCGGGCTGACGATACACACCCCTGGCTTGGTGCGTGGAGTAGCAACTGGCCGGACCGGGCTGACGATACACACCCCTGGCTTGGTGCGTGGAGCAGGAATGGACCGGACCGGGCTGACGATACGCACCCCTGGCTTGGTGCGTGGAGTAGCAACTGGCCGGACCGGGCTGACGATACGCACCCCTGGCTTGGTGCGTGGAGCAGGAATGGACCGGACCGGGCTGACGATGTGCACCACAGACTTGGTGCGGAGAGCAGGAACGGGCCGGACAGGGCTGACGAAACGCACCACAGACTTGGTGCGGGGAGCAGGAACGGGCCGAGCCGGGCTGACGAGACGCACCACAGACTTGGTGCGGGGAGCAGGAATGGGCCGGACTGGGCTGACGAAGCGTACCACAGGCTCGATGCGGAGAGCAGGAACAGGCCGGACCGGGCTGGCGACGCGCACCACAGGCTCGATGCGAGGAACAGGAACAGACCGGACCGCACTGGGGACACACACCACTGGCCCTACGCAGAGATCAGGAACGGGCCCGACCGGACTGGTAACACACCCCAGTACCTCTCGCCGTGCCTCCACACTTTCCCTCTCCTCTGTGACCAGTGGCCCCCTTAACCTGGCGGCCTCCTCTGCGCACCCGCTGGACCGCCTCCATCGCGGCCTCCTGCTGCCCCGTCGTCCACGACGTGAGCCCCCCTAAAAAATTTTCTGGGGGTCTCTCCTCCCCGTGGACCAGGCCTCCCTAGTTCTCGCCAGACTCTCACCCCACTGCTCCAAAGTCCAACCTCTCTGCTCTTCACTTGGCTTGGCCCAGTCGAGACTCTTAATCCACTGCTCCATAGTCCAACCTCTCTGCTCTTCACTTGGCTTGGCCCAGTCGAGACTCCTACTCCACTGATCCCAGGTCCATCCTCTCTCCTCTTCACGCTGCTTGGTCCTGTCTTGGTGGGTTCTTCTGTCACGATCGTCGGGAACAGATGAGGACCAAGGCGCAGCGTTGCAGGCAAACATACTCTTTATTGAGCGAAACGCGATCAAAACAACAAAGACGGTAACGTGACAGTACACGGTCAAACACAACCAACTTGAAACAAGAACCCACAAAAACCAAAGGAAAAACCGACAGTTTAAATATGGCTCCCAATCAGAGACAACCAGCAAACAGCTGACACTCGTTGCCTCTGATTGGGAGTCACTCAGGCCAACATAGAAATAGAGAACATAGATCTACACACCCTGGCTCAACATAACAGTGTCCCCAGAGCCAGGGCGTGACAATGTGTGTGTGTGTGTCTAGCGGATGTTTTTGGTGTGCCACTGGGGATAAAGTCAGAGAGGACGTTTTCCATGCCTAAGATGGTCAGATCGCACAGACACACACACACACACACACACACACACACACACACACACACACACACACACACACACACACACTACAAGGTTGAGGTCAAACTATAAGAATGGAGGAAAGTATTCAGAATTCCATTCTTTTTCTCATGACAACAGAATAAACTCCAAACTCTGAACAATTTACAATCATCTGGATTGTACAGGGAATAAAACCATCTCTGCTTCGTCTGGTTTTCTAGACATATTTCACATGAATATTGTCTCTCTCTGGCTCTGCAGCAGAAGACAAAAAGAAATGAAGCAAGGCCTGTGGTGCCAAAGACAACACACAGTGTGAGAAAGTCTAACTGCAGCTTCTTCTGTCTGGAGCACAAATACTGATCACTCCCTATACAGTTACTGCTGTCTGAGAGAGAGAGAGAGAGAGAGAGAGAGAGAGAGAGAGAGAGAGAGAGAGAGAGAGAGAGAGAGAGAGAGAGAGAGAGAGAGAGAGAGAGAGAGAGAGAGAGAGAGAGAGAGAGAGAGAGAGAGAGAGAGAGAGAGAGAGAGAGAGAGAGAGAGAGAGAGAGAGAGAGAGAGAGAGAGAGAGAGAGAGAGAGAGAGAGAGAGAGAGAGAGAGAGAGAGAGAGAGAGAGAGAGAGAGAGAGAGAGAGAGAGAAAGAGAGAGAGACCGAGAAGGAGAGAGAGAGAGAGGGACAGAGAGAGGGAAATAGGGAGAGAGAGAGGAAGGGAGAGAAAGAGAGAGAGAGGAAGAGAGAGAAAATGATGGGATAGTTTAGTGTCAGAGGGTGACAGGGTGAGTTGATGGGACACATGACTGTAACCAAGTAAACAACTGATTGACCCCCTGAAGTCTGTGTGTGTGTTTATGAAAGATGTCAAATTCGTATTCATATCCTTTACAGTCATTCAGTACAGATGGCTGTGTGTTGGCCGAGAGCTCAGAGCTGCACTAATGATGTAGCACACACACTACATTACACTGCAGGGTGATAATCGTTGGAGTTCCCGTAAGAAATTAGACTCCAGGGCTGTGTTTTATTCCAGGAATATGCTGCCTCCATTTTGTCGTTGTTCACTCTACTGTAGTCCTCACCAGATGCTGAATACTAAACTTTTGACACACTATTGCCACATACTAATAATGATCGATTTGAGATCAAATGCTAATATTTTAGCTAAATGTTTAGACTGTATGTGAACATGGCAGAAACTAGGTAGAGCTGTTGCTCATCTAGTTCTCTCAGAGTCGTGAAGGGCAGAGGACAACTTTCTGGAGTGAAACCTATTGTCCCCTCTCCTTGTGATGGAATGCCTGGCTGAAATATACTGAGCTAAGAGGCTGGACCGAGTGACGGGTTGGCTTACAGTGCCTGGACTGGGTGAGAGATGGTAGGTTTACAGTGCCTGGACTGGGTGAGAGATGGTAGGCTTACAGTGCCTGGACTGGGTGAGAGATGGTAGTTTTACAGTGCCTGGACTGGGTGAGAGATGGTAGGCTTACAGTGCCTGGACTGGGTGAGAGATGGTAGGCTTACAGTGCCTGGACTGGGTGAGAGATGGTAGGCTTACAGTGCCTGGACTGGGTGAGAGATGGTAGGCTTACAGTACCTGAACTGGGTGAGATATGGTAGGTTTACAGTGCCTGAACTGGGTGAGATATGGTAGGTTTACAGTGCCTGGACTGGGTGAGAGATGGTAGGCTTACAGTGCCTGAACTGGGTGAGAGATGGGTGGTGTGTGTGTGTTCTCTATGGCAGGCCTGTGTGCTCACCAGCTGTTCTCGTCATCTGAGAGCAGCTCTCCATGGCTCCTCTTTTCTCGGCCCCTCATACCAATTCCCCTGCTCCCCCCTTTTCCTCCTCACCCCCTGCTCCCCTGCTCTCCTCACTCCCTGCTCCCCTGTTCCCCTACTCTCCTCACCCCCTGTTCCCCTGCTCTCCTCACCCCCTGCTCCCCTGCTCCCCTGCTCTCCTCACTCCCTGCTCCCCTGTTCCCCTACTCTCCTCACCCCCTGTTCCCCTGCTCTCCTCACCCCCTGCTCCCCTGCTCCCCTGCTCTCCTCACTCCCTGCTCCCCTGCTCACCTGCTCTCCTCACCCCCTGTTCCCCTGCTCTCCACCCTCTGCTCCCCCGCTCCCCTGCTCTCCTCACTCCCTGCTCCCCTGCTCCCCTGCTCCCCTGCTCTCCTCACCCCCTGCTCCCCTGCTCTCCTGCTCTCCTCACCCCCTGTTCCCCTGTTCCCCTGTTCCCCTGTTCCCCTGCTCTCCCCTGTTCCCCTGTTCCCCTGCTCCCTGCTCTCCTCACCCCCTGTTTCCCCTGCTACCCTGCTCCCCTGCTCTCCTCACCCCCTGTTCCCCTGCTGTTTTTTTTTTTTTTTTTTTTTTTATGTTAAAAATAAATGCACTGTTGGTTAAGGGCTGTAAGTAAGCATTTCACTGTAATGTCTGCACCTGTTGTATTCGGCGCATGTGACCAATACAATTTTATTTTATTTTATTTTATTTTATTTGCTCCCCTGCTCCCCAACCCACCACAACCCCTCACTCAGCTACATCACAGGAGATCTCTACTCTGCAGCCTGACTGAGCCCTCTACTCCAACACCAACTCTAACTCCACCCGGGACAGACGTCCTCAAAGGGTAGGCAATGGCTCTATCTATTGTCACTTATCCCTTATGAGACAGTCACCAGCACCTTACCTTACTTTACACCTTGTAGGCAAAGCCTAATGAAGTTGTTAGTAATTGTCTGTTGTATAATCACACTGTATAGCCTATACATAATTATAGTCAATACATACGTTTTTAAACATATGTGTTCTGTAGGTATTTAACCTGTCACAGTGGCATGCATGTAGTCCTACAGTAATATAAGCATCCTCATTTTCCCTCACTAATGCACTTTCAATAAGAATCTGAGAAGTTAGAAATGGTATAGTTATGCTTATTGTATTGTCTGTTGTAGCAACCTGCTAAACCTTGCTACACCTCTGTAGGCCCACTGCTGATACCTACTGGAAAGGTCATTATTACCTCTGTAGGCCTACTGCTGTGACCTACTGGTCAGGTCATTATTACCTCTGTAGGCCTACTGCTGTGACCTACTGGTCAGGTCATTATTACCTCTGTAGGCCTACTGCTGTGACCTACTGGTCAGGTCATTATTACCTCTGTAGGCCTACTGCTGTGGTCTACTAGTCAGGTCATTATTACCTCTGTAGGCCTACTGCTGTGGTCTACTGGTCAGGTCATTATCTGTAGGACTACTGCTGTGGTCTACTAGTCAGGTCATTATCTGTAGGCCTACTGCTGTGGTCTACTTGTCAGGTCATTATATGTAGGCCTACTGGTGTAACCTACTGGTCAGGTCATTATTACCTCTGTAGGCCTACTGCTGTGGTCTACTGGTCAGGTCATTATTACCTCTGTAGGCCTACTGCTGTGGTCTACTGGTCAGGTCATTATTACCTCTGTAGGCCTACTGCTGTGACCTACTGGTCAGGTCATTATTACCTCTGTAGGCCTACTGCTGTGGTCTACTAGTCAGGTCATTATTACCTCTGTAGGCCTACTTCTGTGGTCTACTGGTCAGGTCATTATTACCTCTGTAGGCCTACTGCTGTGGTCTACTAGTCAGGTCATTATTACCTCTGTAGGCCTACTGCTGTGGTCTACTGGTCAGGTCATTATCTGTAGGCCTACTGCTGTGGTCTACTAGTCAGGTCATTATCTGTAGGCCTACTGCAGTGGTCTACTGGTCAGGTCATTATTACCTGTGGCTCTCTTACACACTTTCAAAACAACCCATTCTCATGTTTAGAAACTTAGCATGGGCCACTCTCCTCTAGAAAGATAGAAAGGGACGGAGGGAGAGTTTGGAGGAAGGGATAGAGAGAGGGCGTATGGGAAGGAGGGAGAGAGGGAACGAGGGATGGTGGTAGGGATGTTGGGATCAAGAGCGGGAGAGCGGTAGGGAGGGAGAGAGGGAGTGACGGTGGAAGAGAGGGAGTGAAGGAGAGAGGGAGGGATGGATGGAAGGAGGAAGTTGTGTCCCTGGCATGCTCTGCTCTCTGGTCTGATTTCCCAACATCTCCAGAACACTGAGTCTGTGTATGATTAGTTTTAATGCCACAACCACCAGAGGTTGGATAACCATCCTTCTCTCCTCCAGAACACACACGTACGCACGGGCACACAAACACACACACACAAAGGCGCTGACCTTCCCTGATACACTTTGTTCCAGAGAAAGAGAGAGAGAGAGAGAGAGAGAGAGAGAGAGAGAGAGAGAGAGAGAGAGAGAGAGAGAGAGAGAGAGAGAGAGAGAGAGAGAGAGAGAGAGAGAGAGAGAGAGAGAGAGAGAGAGAGAGAGAGAGAGAGAGAGAGAGAGAGAGAGAGAGAGAGAGAGAGAGAGAGAGAGAGAGAGAGAGAGAGAGAGAGAGAGAGAGAGAGAGAGAGAGAGAGAGAGAGAGAGAGAGAGAGAGAGAGAGAGAGAGAGAGAGAGAGAGAGAGAGAGAGAGAGAGAGAGAGAGAGAGAGTCGTGTGGGTTGGGTTGCTGAGATGTTGAGATGTTTAATTAAAGAGCACAGTGATATAATCTCTAAGTGGTGGAGTCTCAGAACACATTCCAAAAGGTCCCGTTTGTTCTGAACAGTTCCAAACGATTCCAATCAGTTCCAAACGATTCCAATCAGTTCCAAACAGTTTTCAACCTGCTCAAAGACACAACAGGTGTCCTTACATGACCATCTTCCACCTCCATACAGTTTGTAAAAACTGTCTTCTGTGGTTCTACTCAATATTGTCATTAAATTTACACTGTGTAAAGCTTGCCCTAATTTCTTGTGGACATACTATGTAACATAAATGGTAATTACGCAAAATTTAAGGTGTGGGATTCCGAGATTAGGCTTGTCCTGGTGACACTGTGCTGTAAATATCAAGGATGAGTTTTGCGCTTTGCTCATCTATCACAATCACATAGGCCTATCTTACCTGCTGAAAACAAAATAGGTATTTTTACTCTTCACATTATTCCAACAAACATCTCAGTCCTAATGCTGAATAAAATGTCTCCCTCTCTCTGTAGGTTTTTGCTTTGGTGCTATAACATTAACTGTGTCAGTAGTGGGTCTGGACAATTGTTTGACTGGAATGTATATATCGCGAGAGGACAAAAACGATTTGGGGAAAGTTGAGGAGGGCAGGGATAGGGAGAGAGTGAGCTCGGCTGTGTGAGAGAGAGGGAGAGAAAGAGAGCAGGAGAGAAGGAGAGAGGGAAGAATACTTTTATCTTCTCCATCGCTACTGTAGAATGTCTCAACGCCTCTCTCCACCTATACCGTAGAATGTCTCAACGCCTCTGATCAGTGCATACAGAATCAAGACATCATAATCATCTCGGATGTGTCGGATGAATAAAGAAAGAACACAATGCTAGACTTTTAACAGTTTGATTTTGTCACTGGAGGTTGTTTTCCTTTATTCTTCTCCCTTTCTTGAAGTCGTTTATTCTGGAACCTCAAGTACGTGGGATACTTCGCCTGGTCTGTTTTGACGACTGTCTCCAGCTGTGGAGAGAAGGTAGGCATTTTCTCCTGCGCAATTGCACAGTGCTTTTTGATTTTAATTAAAACAAACTTAAAGTACCACTTGTGTTCTTATTGGACTATTTGTATTATTGATCAAAATATTGTTAGATACTTCGTCTGTAACATCAACATCTGCCAGAGAAGAACATCTTCCGTGCAGACAGTCGTAGTGACTATAGAAAAGTATCATAGCCCAGTTATTTTTTCCAAAATTGCAGCATCTTCTGCGCTGCACATTTCTCTGCGCCTTTCTGAAAAACAAACTCATATTTTTTTGCAGCTTGACTCGGGACTATTTCCCCGAGCCCCTGTTGGATTTAGGAGAAGCGCGACTTAAAACCGAAAAAGACAACAGTTTTTTGACCAAAAAGTGGAGTTATTGTGAACTTGTGAGAAGAGCGCCAGGCCTGTAGCAATGTGTCGGGGGCGGCTGGTGAGGCTGGCGGTGGGTCTGGTGGCGGTCCTGTCGCTGTGGACGGAGCCTGGCGGGGCTGAGGCTGAGGCTGGGGCTGGGCAGGCTGGGGGAACCGGAGGAGAAGCTACACTTACCGAAGGAGAGCTGGTGTCTTTGCCGTTATTAACGGTAGACAGCGAGCCGGCCAGACAGACACCGACCCAACCAAGAGCCAGCCGGGCCAAGCGGAGGGGAGGAGGGACAGACGTCCTCAAAGGGTAGGCAATGGCTCTATCTATTGTCACTTATCCCTTATGAGACAGTCACCAGCACCTTACCTTACTTTACACCTTGTAGGCAAAGCCTAATGAAGTTGTTAGTAATTGTCTGTTGTATAATCACATTGTATAGCTTATACATAATTATAGTCAATACATACGTTTTTAAACAAATGTGTTCTGTAGGTATTTAACCTGTCACAGTGGCATGCATGTAGTCCTACAGTAATATAAGCATCCTCGTTTTCCCTCACTAATGCACTTTCAATAAGAATCTGAGAAGTTAGAAATGGTATTGTTATGCTTATTGTATTGTCTGTTGTAGCAACCTGCTAAACCTTGCTACACCTCTGTAGGCCTACTGCTGTGACCTACTGGTCAGGTCATTATTACCTCTGTAGGCCTACTGCTGTGACCTACTGGTCAGGTCATTATTACCTCTGTAGGCCTACTGCTGTGACCTACTGGTCAGGTCATTATTACCTCTGTAGGCCTACTGCTGTGACCTACTGGTCAGGTCATTATTACCTCTGTAGGCCTACTGCTGTGACCTACTGGTCAGGTCATTATTACCTCTGTAGGCCTACTGCTGTGACCTACTGGTCAGGTCATTATTACCTCTGTAGGCCTACTGCTGTGACCTACTGGTCAGGTCATTATTACCTCTGTAGGCCTACTGCCCGGACCTACTGGTCAGGTCATTATTACCTCTGTAGCCCTACTGCTGTGGTCTACTAGTCAGGTCATTATTACCTCTGTAGGCCTACTGCTGTAATCTACTAGTCAGGACATTATTACCTCTGTAGGGCTACTGCTGTAGTCTACTGGTCAGGTCATTATTACCTCTGTAGGCCTACTGCTGTAGTCTACTGGTCAGGTCATTATTACCTCTGTAGGCCTACTGCTGTAGTCTACTAGTCAGGTCATTATTACCTCTGTAGGCCTACTGCTGTGACCTACTGGTCAGGTCATTATTACCTCTGTAGGACTACTGCTGTGACCTACTGGTCAGGTCATTATTACCTCTGTAGGACTACTGCTGTGATCTACTGGTCAGGTCATTATTACCTCTGTAGGACTACTGCTGTGGTCTACTAGTCAGGTCATTATCTGTAGGCCTACTGCTGTGGTCTACTAGTCAGGTCATTATCTGTAGGCCTACTGCTGTGGTCTACTAGTCAGGCCATTATCTGTAGGCCTACTGCTGTAGTCTACTAGTCAGTGGTCATTACTGAAGACAAGGTCACAGGAGAGTTTAACATTTTCTGTTTTTAATTTGTTGAGAATGCTGTCGCTGGACCCCAACAGGTGGGATCCTCTGTGATGGGAAGTTAGGAGGAAAGTTTAGTAATTAAATACTGGCAAGAATATCACATTCCTGTCAGCTGCAATAATAAATTATATCCAAACAAAGGAGACCATTGGCGGTGTGGGACTGTCGGAATGCCTGCTGGATGGAGAGAGAGAAAAGAGAGGGAGAGAGAGAGAGAGAGCGGGGGAGGGAGGGAGAGAGAGAGAGAGAGAGAGAGGGAGAGAGAGAGAGGGAGAGAGAGAGAAGCAGTTTAATATTTTCTCTAGTCCTATACACCACACCCTGCTTTTTAAAGCACATCAGCAGCTGTACACAGTGGGTCACTGCTTGAGAGGTGGTGTGTGTGTGTGCATGTCTGTGTGTGTGTGAGCGTGTGTGTATCTATGTGTTTGTGTGTGTGTGCTTGTGCCTGTGTGTATGTCGGTGCGTGTGTGTGCATCATGACTGTAGAGAGCTGATACTGGCATAGATATATCAATACCTAATTTCCAGGGCTCACAAGCTGTGGTTGTTTGAAGTGTGTTTATTGTGAGTTAATTAATCAGAACCGTTCTCCGTACAGGCAGAGTGACTCTATAAACTGTGACGAATCAGGTGCTGCAGTTCAGAATAGAGGCCACTGGGTTGTGCTGTTTCCCCGCTGGCATTACAGTCACTAGATGTAGCCCAGGCACAGAGTGTTGCAACCCATTGTATACTAAACAGTCTGTGATTGCAACAGGCACAGTCTGAAAGCGTGCTATGCTGTGTGAAACCTTTCTTCCTATTACACAACAGCCAAACTCTGAAATCGGGAAGGGGACTGTGGATCTGTCTCCGTCCGTTAGTACGTTAGGACGTTCGTATGTTCGTATGTTCGTCACGTGATATCTCAGACAGCACTGGCCCCATTTTCGTGGGGGAG
This sequence comes from Coregonus clupeaformis, assembly GCF_020615455.1. Taxonomy (NCBI): domain Eukaryota; kingdom Metazoa; phylum Chordata; class Actinopteri; order Salmoniformes; family Salmonidae; genus Coregonus; species Coregonus clupeaformis. The sequence goes on from NC_059192.1 coordinate 93,634,138, forward strand.
TACATGTTTACTGTTGCCTTGTCCACAATGACATTGATCCCATATATACTGTATCATTGAGATACACAAATCCACTACATCTTCAAGCTTTGATTAAACCAGTTGTGTTAGTGCTGGGTTGGAACAAAAATGTGCACCACAGGTAGGGAGTCTCCAGGCAGCACCGTGGTTGTAGAATGAAGTGTCAGTGTGTGGCTCCAGAAAGTGTTTAACCAGGAAGTCTCCAGGCAGGACCACGGTTGTAGAATGAAGTGTCAGTGTGTGGCTCCAGAAAGTGTTTAACCAGGGAGTCTCCAGGCAGGACCATGGTTGTAGAATGAAGTGTCAGTGTGTGGCTCCAGAAAGTGTTTAACCAGGAAGTCTCCAGGCAGGACCATGGTTGTAGAATGAAG